>NC_090729.1:4551503-4581503 GCF_036898095.1 Palaemon carinicauda
CCGCCATAGCCGGCACAACCCTTCCTGGAGCGTTGCGTCCGTAGGGGAATGTCGGAGCGGCTATCAAGCCGCCTATGTAGGAGCCCGGCTGGCGTTTTGATATACCCGGCAAGCGGGGAGAATGTAGGACGACGGCCACAGAGTTGCGATAGCTAGGCCATTGTTAAAGGACAGAGAGGGGCAGGGAAAGGGTCTTGTATGTAGTGTTAGGAGGAGCTGGCCGGATTGCCGCCACTTCCAAACATGGGGGAAACTTCGTTTCAGTATCGGCGCCATCCTAGGCGACAGAAGAATATCTATTCCTCAGCCTTGGGTCTGCCGAAACAGCGTTAGGATAAGGGGGAAGGATTGCCGCCACTTCCAAACCGGGGAGAAACTTCGTTTCAGTATCGGCGCCATCCTTGGTGGCAAAAGAATATCTATTCTTCAGCCTAGGGTCTGCCGAAACAAGACTTGTCTTCTCGATAGCAGGGGGAAGGTGACGGCATTATACTACCACTTCAGCTGCGGCCTAGGGAGGCTAGGCCTCCTATGCCGGCAACTATAAGCCGGCAGGGGAGTGACTACTCACCCTGCAGCTCAACCGCCAGCATAAAGACCGAATACTCTGAGGTACTGTCGAAAACCCAAGGTGGGATGCTCACCGGCAAGGGTGGGAGACTGGAAAAACTAGCCTAGTCAAGCCTGAGTGTACTACTCTATGGTGAGACCAAGATAGAGTTGTTGCCTATGGCAGCACTCAGAAGAAAGAAGGGATTACCCTTAAATCTCCACAGGAGACGAGTATCGACTTATATAAATAATTCTAGGAGATATTCTATCTCCTGTTGAATTGATAAAACGATACACGAGGATAAACGGGGATAATGTATGAAAGTATACTAAAGCGCCTAGGCTAGGTACCCTAGCGCGGGGCGAGATCTTGGTTACCTATATCACCGAAACTCTAACGTATACGATCGTCATATGAGGGAGAAGAAATTTGTATGCATAATCATATCTTCACTAGTCTAATTGTGGCTAAATAGCTATAAATCATCAAAGCTATAAAACCGTGAATGTCGTTCTGCTGACTAAATAAAGCATGCATGACGAACTACAGCGCCCAATATGGCGCCTCTAGTGACTGGTCAAGCTCCATAAAATATATTAAATTATACTAATTTCACTGTGAAGCAGGAGCTAAAAATTATACACTGGAAAGATCAAATAATCAACTTTCCAGAGGCAGAAGATGCTGAAGAATGCATAATAAATCCTCTCAAGAACGATCTAGAACGTTAGATAACAGGGAAAATCACTGTGCGAAATCGCTACCAAGGAATGAGCGCCATCTTGGAGACTTGTAATAGTATGGGAAGAAGGGTAACCATGATAACGGCTCCCCTTCAGTTTCGCCACTATTCCCCCTCGAAGCGAAAACGCTATTCGGAGTGAAGATTGCCATGTATCGTATCAAGATATACGTCCCCTGATATTATGGGATATCCTTAAGAGAAATTTTAAGGATATTCGCACCAAGAGTTAGAATTCTGGAGACCTATGGTCAGTTATCTGAGAGTATTACTGTAGCCAAATATCACTTAGAAAGCTGTCTAAAGGAACCTTCCAACAGGCTGACATGTCTTGAGCCCAAAAATGTATGTGTACTATAAATAAGGGTGTGGGTATATAACCTTACTGCCTCCCTCCAGAATGAGGGTTAAAATGGAAGGGGAGAATGCATCATTCAGGCTTCAACCCAGCCACAAGATCTGGTCAAGCTCCATAAAATATATTAAATTATACTAATTTCACTGTGAAGCAGGAGCTAAAAATTATACACTGTAAAGATCAAATAATCAACTTTCCAGAGGCAGAAGATGCTGAAGAATGCATAATAAATCCTCTCAAGAACGATCTAGAACGATAGATAACAGGGAAAATCACTGTGCGAAATCGCTACCAAGGAATGAGCGCCATCTTGGAGACTTGTAATAGTATGGGAAGAAGGGTCACCATGATAACGGCTCCCCTTCAGTTTCGCCACTATTCCCCCTCGAAGCGAAAACGCTATTCGGAGTGAAGATTGCCATGTATCGTATCAAGATATACGTCCCCTGATATTATGGGATATCCTTAAGAGAAATTTTAAGGATATTCGCACCAAGAGTTAGAATTCTGGAGACCTATGGTCAGTTATCTGAGAGTATTACTGTAGCCAAATATCACTTAAAAAGCTGTCTAAAGGAACCTTCCAACAGGCTGACATGTCTTGAGCCCAAAAATGTATGTGTACTATAAATAAGGGTGTGGGTATATAACCTTACTGCCTTCCTCCAGAATGAGGGTTAAAATGGAAGGGGAGAATGCATCATTCAGGCTTCAACCCAGCCACAAGATCTGTTGCCGGTCTCTGCCGGTTTCAGGGATGTGGATGGCAGTCCAAGGGAGGACTGAAGAGCACTCAAGGGCAAAAGGGGTCTCCCATCAGCAGCCGCCATAGCTGGCACAACCTTTCCCGGAGCCTTGCGTCCGTAGGGAAAGTCGGAGCGGCTATCAAGCCGCCTTTGTAGGAGCCCGGCTGGCGCTTCGATCTACCCGGCAAGCGGGGAGAATGTAGGACGACGGCCACAGAGTTGCGATAGCTAGGCCATTGTTAAAGGACAGAGAGGGGCAGGGAAAGGGTCTTGTATGTAGTGTTAGGAGGAGCTGGCAGGATTGCCGCCACTTCCAAACATGGGTGAAACTTTGTTTCAGTATCGGCGCCATCCTAGGCGACAGAAGAATATCTATTCCTCAGCCTTGGGTCTGCCGAAACATTGTTAGGAGAAGGTGGCAGGATTGCCGCAACTTCCAAACAGGGCTGAAACTTTGTTTCAGTATCGGCGCCATCCTAAGCGGCAGAAGAATATCTATTCTTCAGCGGCAGAAGAATATCTATTCTTTAGCGGCAGAAGAATATCTATTCTTCAGCGGCAGAAGAATATCTATTCTTCAGCGGCAGAAGAATATCTATTCTTCAGCCTAGGGTCTGCCGAAACAAGACTTGTCTTCTAGACCGCAGGGGAGAAGGTGGCGGCATTATACTACCACTTCAGGTGCGGCCTAGGGAGGCTAAGCCTCCTATGCTGGCAACTATAAGCCGACAGGAGAGTGACTACTCACCTTGCTGCTCAGCCGCCGGCATAAAGACTAAATACTATGAGGTTCTGTCAAAAACCTAGGCCAGGATGCTCACCGGCAAGGGTTGGAGACAGGAAACACTAGCCTAGTCAAGCCGAAGTGTAATACTCTATGGTGAGACCAAGATAGGGTTGTCACCTATGGCGGCACTCAGAAGGAAGGAGGGATTACCCTTAAATCTCCACAGGAGACGAGCATCAAGTTATGTAAATAATTCTAGGAGATATACTATCTGTGTTGAATTGATAAAACGATACACGATGGTAAACGGGGATAATGTATGAAAGTATACTAAAGCGCCTAGGCTAGGTACCCTAGCGCAGGGCGAGATCTTGGTTACCTATATCACCGAAACTCTAACGTATACAATCGACATATGAGGGAGACGAAATCTGTATGCATAATCATATCTTCACTAGTATAATTGTGCCTAAATAGCTATAAATCATTAAAGCTATAAAACCGGAAAGGTTGTTCTGCTGACTAAATAAAGCATGCATGACGAACGACAGCGCCCAACATGGCGCCTCCGGTGACTGGCCAAGCTCCATAAAACACATTAAATTATACTAATTTCACTGTGAAGCAGGAGCTAAAAATTATACACTGTAAAGATCAAATAATCAACTTCCCGGAGGCAGAAGATGCTGGAAAAGGCATAATAAATCCTCTCAAGAACGATCTAGAACGTTAGATAACAGGGAAAACCACCATGCGAAATCGCTACCAAAAAAGGAATGAGCGCCATCTTGGAGCCTTGTAATAGTATGAGAGGAAGGGTAACCTTGATAACGGCTCCCCTTCAGTTTCGCCACTCTTCCCCCTCGAAGCGAAAACGCTATTCGGAGTGAAGATTGCCATGTGTCATATCAAGATATAAGTCCCCTTATATCATGCGATATCCTTAAGAAAAATTTTAAGGATATTCGAGCCAGGAGTTAGAATTCTGGAGACCTATGGTCAATTCTCTGGGAGTATCACTGTAGTCAAATATCGTTTAGAAAGTTGCCTAAAGGAACTTTCCATCAGGACGACATGGCTTATGCTCAAATATATATATTACCTTCATAATCAGCAGAGTGGCAAGGCTTGAATCAAAGGAACCATTGTTATTCTACTATTCTTCAGGATTGGTTCTCTTCTTTGGATTTGGTAGAAGGTTCTCTTGTTCAGACTGATTCGAAAGGTTTCCCTCTTCTTTTTATGGGCTTGAGCCATGTTGTCCCGAGGGATGTTCCTTCTGGCAACTTCTACAGTATGATATTTCTGTGATTGATATTATAAGAGAATTACCGTCAGGTATTACAGGGTTCCAACCCCCGGAAACGACTATCGGAAGATATCGTGTATAATCAGGGACGTATCCTAAGATAACTATAGATATCTGCACCCCAAACAGACCTTACCCAGTCTAATTCACTAAGGGAAAGGAAAAGTAAGGAGCCGTTACACATCCTATTACCTTCCAGTGCCCCTATATGTACCTGCTTCTCATTCCTTCAAACGCAGCTGATGGCTACAGCACGGTTTATTTTTGGGCTCAAGCCATGTCGTCCTGATGGAAGGTTCCTTCAGTAGCTTCCTTAGGGTATATATGACTACAGTAGAATGAATGATTTAAAGTTTTCAGGCATCCTGACATCTAAGGTTATTGACGCCAGTAACATTTAATTTATGTATACAAAAATAAAAAATGAAATAAAATAAAAAATTAAAGAGTATCCAATTAAAATCATAAAAATTTAATGTCATAAAAGTTAAATATTTTTTTCAGAAGACCTGCTTCTGGAAGAAATCTAAAAATGCCACTTGCATGGTAGGACACATCATTTCCAAGAATCTTGGCAAGGATGAACCTGCCACCCTCACCTCGAGCCTCAAACAAATATCTATTCCGCAAGTTGTTATAATTGGGGCATTCGGTCAACAAATGCCTTACTGTTAGAGGTACTAAACAGTTGTGACTACAGTAGATATTCCCAGAGAATTAAACTAAAGGTTTCACAGAATTCTAACTTCTGGTGCGAGTACCCTAAAGGTTTCCCTCTAGGATATCATATATCAACAGGGGATGCATGCATTAACACGCCACATGGCTATCTGCACCCCACATAGCGTTTACGCTTCGAGGGGGAAAGGTGGCGAGGTAACTGAGGAGCCGTTCCAAAGTTACCCTCCTTCGTTACTGTTACGGTACTCGCAACGTAAACAAACAGTCCGCCATATTGTGTGACGTCACGTCCGTCCTCATTCCTACATAAGTTGGTTTTTCCTAGTGATCGCTAATTATCTTTTGCATCCTTCGCCATATCGCAACCTTCAGCCTCGCATTCTTCTGGAAAGTTGAGTACCAGGTTCTTGCATTGTTTAAATAAGCTCTGGCCGTAAATTAACGATTTTTTACGCTTAAATATTGTGTTTTTTTGGCAGAGCTGTGCCTTGCTCGGAGGCGCCATTTTATGACGCCGCTGTTCACCTCGCATGCTTTATTTAGTTACCCAGAACAGCCTTCCCGGCCTTATAACTAATTAAATATCATTAGTTATTTAGTCTTAATTGCTATGAATTAGTTATATTATGCCGATGGTATTCTTCGGCGTTCTTAGTTAGCCGACCCCGTACTAGACTTCTAGCCTAGCCTAGGCCGCAGCCTAGTGTTCATGTTTACTTCAGCATGATATAATAAGTGTTCCTAGTGTTAATGATAAGGAAGATATAGGGATTTTTAAACATATACAAGATTCAGTGTTGCACATGTTCTTTCGCCTTCTAGGGACCATACAAGGGACCGTGCACGGTCCATCCATGTTACACTCCCCTAACCCAACGTTTGGGCCTTTGCATGCTTCCTTATCTCCCCTGTTACCTTCGGGTAACCTCCCTCTGGGTAGCTTTGCTATATCCTAGCCCCCTTACCGGAATAATTTTCTGGTAGGTTAGGCTAGATCGTTCTTCCCTCTTCCCTACCATAGTATATGGGGGGACCTCAGAGAGAACCCCAGAGTACCTATCGTTCATCCCAGTCCACCCTTAGGGAATGCATTTCTCTTTAGGTATCGAATGAGACTGAAGGTGGAAGGACTCTGCCCTTCCCCCTACACTGCTCTTGGTTGGGACACGTCCCTTCCTCCCTGTAGCCTAGCGATATGTCTTCCCAGACCTCCCTAATCTAGGAGAAGACTCTCCTTGTTTAGGTTAGGCTTTGGGGGATTCTGTTTTATTATAGTTTAGGATAGTACACCAGTGCTGTGCTACTCTGAGCTAACCTACCCTAGGGTTGGAGAGCGTTTCTCTCCTACCTGAGTAGTATAGCATGTAACAGTTTCCCCCCACTCCTTGGGAGCTTTAGAGTTGCGACCCCTTCTGCTCCCTCAGACCCCTAACCCCCTCCTAACTCTATCCCTTTGTGTTGGCTTGCCTTCACACCCCTGTCCGCTGTCCTACAATTCCTCCCCTAGGGAGAGTGGTAGGTTAAGCTGTAGTCTTCTGCTTGGCTGGTCACTCTGCTACACTTCCCCTCATAGTCGAACTATAGGGTAGTGCCGGCAGCCGGCCTGCCGGCGGAAGATCTCCCTCTCCCTTTTGAGTGTCCTCTTAATCTCCCTTGGATTACCATAGGCATCCAACCGTCTGCCGGCCCCCTGCCGCTGGATGATAGGCGTATCCCCTCCTATCATGAGAGCACTCCTTCTGGAGGGAAGCCGGTCGGGTATTGGACATTACCCTTCCCCACTCCCTCCTTATCTTTCTCTCTTCTATCATGGTGCCAGTCCACTGCTGCCTCCGGCCGGCACTAGCCGCCGACACCCCATGTGACCTTCCTACTTCATAGGATGTCCCTATCTGAGGATTGCCTAAGGCGGCAGGCTGCCGGCTGCTGGGGGCCACCGTCCCTTGCCGCCGCTGCCGCCGACATCTCAGACAACCCTCCATCTTATGTACCCTGCTAGGTTCACCAGCGCTGACAGCCTGCCGGCTGCCAGAGGCTGCCGCCCTGCCGGCGACCCGCCACCGTGCTGGCAGGCGTCCTTCTAGGTGTCTCCTACCTCTCTGCTGCTGTGTGTAGCCTTAGATGGATTCACCCCACCGGACCGGCCTCCGGCTTGTCGCCAGCCTGCCGGCGACGCCCCTGCGGCTTCCATGAACAAGCACCCCTCCCCCAGGCTGCCGGCCCCGTGCTGGCAGTCGATCTAATACAGCCGGATAGCCTGACCACTCTTTCTTTTGTATTTCATACCTTAAAAACAGTGGCTGGGGTGTACGGTTGTATAGTACAATATTTCCAGCATACTCTGTGCTTCTTAGTGCAGTCTCTTGCCGGGACCTACCCAAATGTAAGGGGGTCTTATCCTATTTTCCCCCTTCTTTCCTCTAAGTTCTGAACGATTTGAGACCCTCTCCACTCTGTAGACAATTCCTTTATAAGGAAGCCTAAGTTTGGCTCACCCATAGGGATACCATTCCCTCCTTTAGAACCTCAAGTCCTAAGGAATTGATTGCAGAAAAGGTCACGGTAACTGGCTGGACGGGACTCACAAGTATGTGTCTTCCTACTTCCTTTCTAGCTCACTTATCCTGAGCTCACATAAAAACCAATTCTACAGATTAGTGAATCTTAATCTTAAGAGTAATGTAAGCCATAACTATGTCTTCCATGTATTCATGATCTCTTTCTTTTACAGGAGGAGAACGTGAAGTGTGAGAGCTCCTTCTGCGGAATTCGCCGCCCGGGCTTCTACGGGCATAAGGCGTGCCGGACCCACGCCACCTGGGCAGCAAAATAGGGCAATCTCAAGTATTGGGATCCGCAGTCCTGCTCAACCTGCAAAGGCTTTCTTGATGAGGCGTTCGACAACCCTCCGTCCGCGGAGGTCAGGGACAACGCTCGAGAGAAACTGCGCAAGTGGGTGCGCCGTTTCCAGAAGAATGCCACCGGGCCTTATCTCCCCAATGAGAAGATGAGGGCCTTGCTTTTTCCTAAAGCTCTGTCGGACTCTGTGATTCCCCAGGATCAGATTCCCTGCGTCCAACTAGTAGTTGAACCGGAAATTTCGACTACACTCCGAAAGTGTCATCTCGACGAGGTGGAGAAGATGTCGGAAGTCTCCGACAACACCGAGAGGACCCTCATGGGTGAGGATCTGGAGGAAGGAGAAGATCAGGTGGAGTTCCCAGATTCAGAGGGTGAGGTCACCCAAACACTTCCAGTAACCCCTGTTGTGGTCGAGGAGCCAGTCCCCTCTAACTCCGCCGCCTCGGAACCCCTGCTGCCCGCCACCCAAGACGCCATCCGGGTATTGGTGGCACTGATGGACGAAAGGCTCCGTAAGAACCAAGAGGAGTTCAAAGTTTATCTTTTAGGTATGAAACTACCGAAGAAGATCTTGGTTAAGGATCTTCCCCACATCTCGGAGTCTAACCCTTGTAGGTACGCCAATTACAACTGGCAAAATCTTTATTAATGATTGGCTTGGGTCCACCCTCTTGGAAGAAGTGAAGTTCTTCCCCAGCTTTGAGGCTTACCCGGAGTGTTACGTCTGGCTCAGGTCTGAACCGGCCTCCAAGGAAGAGACCAAACCCAAAGAAGTGATCGTGTTCGATCACTTGAAAGCCCAAGCCATGCTGGCAGAGTGTCTTAAGAGTTGTGGTTTTATCAACTCTAAAATGCCAGCATTGAGCAAGAAGCACCCGTCCTTTCTTGTTCCCTCTACTGAGACCTTTCCCTTTATTGAAAAGGCCTTCCATGCGGTCATGAAGGCAGTGGAGGAAGGAAAGACCTGCCCTACCCTAGAGAAGTGTAGGCCTCTCTCCCTCGCCCTTCCGCCAGACGACAGATTTTGGAAAGATATCCAGTTCACTTTCATGGTCAGGAAACTGAGGATCTTCCAAAGCTGAACGACCACCTTCTTCGTCGGGAGCAGGAGACTAAGGAGAGACTAGCCGAATCCCTGTCTCATCAAATTAAGCTTGAGGTCATGGCCAGGGACGTTAGGGTCCCAGATTTGTATATGGTTCTCGCGAAGACCCACCTAGTGACCGTGATGAAGGACTTGTATAGCTTCATCAAGGCCCGGAGAGCTTGCAGAGAATTTGTGTTTGCCAACGCGGCAGTAAAATACGAACCCCAGAAGCTAATCTCCAATATCTGGGGCAAGCGTCTCTTCCCAACAGCTCTGGTGAAAGAGATCGTGGACAAAGCCGCCTCTGAGAACCGGAAACTTCTCAATAAGTGGGGCGTGTCCCGCAAAAGTAAATCATCTCAGGAAGAAGGCCCTCAGCCTAAGAGGAAATCCTCCAAACCACGACCCCAGCAGCGTCAACCCAAACGCCAGTTTCCGGTTCCCGCTACTCCCCAAGTGGTTGCACAACCAAAAAAGACCTTTCAGATGGTCCCCCAGCCGGTGGTGTCCCAATCACCGGTCTTCATCTCTGCCTATGAACGACCATGCACTACCTTTCGTCCCAGAGGTAGAGGCTCCGGCAGATACTCCTCTCGCCGTCCCTCCAGGGGCAGAGGAGGAAGGGGAGCTAGTGGCCGAGGTGGCAAACCCTCAGAAAACCAGAAGCAATGAAGTGCTTCCAGTGAGAGGAAGACTCCGCTACTTTCAGGATCGTTGGACCTTCGATCCTTGGGCACACAGCATCATCAAGAAGGGACTAGGTTGGAGCTGGATGCAACCACTGCCAACCTTCAACCAATTCTTCTAGCCTTCAACCCCCATCTTGGAAGAATATGTCCTAAAACTCTTGAACAAGAAGGTGATCAAGAGGGTGAAGTCCACCAGGTTCCAAGGAAGACTATTTTGTGTTCCCAAGAAGGACTCAGACAAACTCAGAGTCATTCTCGACTTGTCTGCCCTCAACAAGTTCATTGCAAACAACAAATTCAAGATGCTGACCCTTCAACAAATAAGAGCTCTACTGCCTCACAAGGCCTACACAGTCTCAATAGACCTGGCGGACGTCTACTGGCACATCCCACTGAACCATCACGCTTCCTCCTACTTAGGATTCCGGCTCCAAAGAAGAAGCTATGCCTTCAGAGCCATGCCCTTTGGGCTGAACGTGGCTCCGAGAATCTTCACCAAGCTAGCAGACACAATTGTCCACCAGGTACGCTTTCAGGGCGTCCAAGTGATGGCCTACCTCGATGACTGGCTGGTCTGGTCAACGTCTCCAAAAGAATGTTTGAGAGCTTGCAGCAAAGTGACCCAGTTCCTGGAACATCTGGGTTTCAAAATACACACCAAGAAGTCTCGCCTTGCTCCAGCTCAGAAGTTCCAATGGTTAGGAATCCATTGGGATCTTCAGTCACACCCCCTTTCCATCCTGAAGAAAAGGAAAGAAATAGCCGGGTCTGTCAGAAGACTTCTCAAATCCAAACGGATCTCAAGACGACAGCAGAAGCAAGTACTCGGCTACCTACAGTTCACCTCAGTGACAAACCCAGTGCTACGAGCACAGCTAAGGGATGCCTCAGGAGTCTGAAGACGAAACGCATCCATCGCTCAAAGAGATCTCAAAAGACCCCTACCGAACAGGCTTCGCTCACTTCTCAAACAGTGGTCAGAAACAAGGACCTTGAAAAGATCCATCTCTCTTCAACCACCGCCTCCGTCGATCAACATCTACACGGACGCCTCCAGAGGGATGGGGGGTCACTCCCACCAACGACAAGTTCAAGGAACATGGTCTCCCCTGTTTAAGACGTTTCACATCAACATCTTGGAGGCCATGGCGGTTCTTCTCAGTCTGAAGAAACTATCTCCGCGTCCTTCGATCCACATTCGTCTAACTCTGGACAGCTCCGTAGTAGTCAGATGTCTCAACCGTCAGGGCTCAAGATTGTCCCACCTAAACCAATTGCTTCTGCCCATCTTCTGCCTGGCGGACAGGAAGAAATGGCACTTGTCTGCAGTTCACCTACAAGGATTCCGCAATGTATCGGCGGACGCTCTATCGAGGACAAGCCCCACAGAGTCGGAATGGTCCCTAGACGCAAGATCATTCTCCTTCATCTCTCGTCAAGTCCCGGAACTACAGATAGATCTCTTTGTGACAAGCGACAACAACCAGCTTCCTCGATATGTAGCCCCTTACGAGGACCCCAAGGCGGAAGCAGTGGACGCCATGTCCCTGGACTGGAACAGATGGTCCAAGATTTACCTGTTCCCTCCACCCAACCTTCTGCTGAAAGTCCTCTCCAAACTGAGAACCTTCAAGGGAACAGCAGCCCTAGTGGCTCCCAAGTGGCCCCGGAGCAACTGGTTTCCCCTAGTCCTGGAGCTACAGCTCAAACTGATCCCTCTCCCGGACCCAGTTCTCTCCCAACAGGTGCAGAAGTCGACTGTCTTCGATTCATCAAAGAAAGTCCAAGACCTTCATCTCATGATTTTCTCACCCTAGCCGTGAAGAAAAGGTTCGAAATCTCGAAGAAAAGTATAGACTTCCTAGAGGAATACAAAACAAAGTCTACCAGAAGGCAATATGAATCATCCTGGAAGAAGTGGGTGTCCTTTGTCAAGGCAAAAAACCCTACGGAAATCTCCATAGATTTTTGTATGCCCTTCTTTATTCACCTTTATGGACAAGGCTTGGCAGCCAACACGACTTCCACTTGTAAATCGGCCTTAACTAGACCACAACTGTATACCTTCCAAATAGATGTGTCCGACGAAATCTTCAACGAACTCCTGAAGGCATGTGCTAGACTTCGTCCTGCACCTCCAGCGAGATCCATCACCTGGTCCCTGGATAAGGTGCTTCATTTTGCCTCTAGCTTGGACAACGAATCTTGCCCTCTGAAAGACTTGACTCAAAAAGTAATTTTCCTTTTTGCTCTCACATCGGGAGCCCGTGTCAGTGAAATAGTGGCATTATCAAGAGAAGAGGGCCAGATACAGTTCGCCGACACAGGGGAACTTACCCTCTTCCCCGACCCTACATTTCTCGCCAAAAACGAACTCCCCACCAAGAGATGGGGACCTTGGAAAATCGGCCCTCTGAAGGAAGATGTCTCTCTATGCCCAGTGGAGAGTCTTAAGGTCTATCTTCGAAGAACTTCAGACTTTGGCGGAGGACAACTCTTTAAAGGAGAAACATCGGGTAGTGACCTGTCACTTAAATAACTAAGGGCGAAAATCACCTACTTTATTTGCAGAGTGGATCCTGACAGTACACCCGCAGGTCATGATCCTAGGAAAGTCGCCTCTTCTCTGAATTTTTTCCAAGGAATGGATTTCGAAAGCCTCCGATCCTTCACAGGCTGGAAATCCTCAAGAGTGTTTTTCAAACACTATGCAAAGCAGGTGCAAAAAATTAAGAGATTCATGGTAGCAGCAGGTAGTGTAATGAAACTTGCTGTTTAGTGCTGCGTAGACCCTAGTGCGATACATAGTGATTTCAAGTGACACTCAGTGACACAAACGGACTGTTCTTCCTCAAGGAGAAGTGACATTGATTCTCACACGTGTGCCACATGTTCCTTGACATAGAGTGTATAGTGACTTTAAAGACTTTTGTTCCCCCGGGAACTTATGTGTATAAAGGCAAATTCTTCCCTTTCAGATTCCACATCACCGTCTTTCAATTTAAAATCTATGTTTGTTACTCAATATTATTATTGTAAATAATTATCTTATTTTACTTTTGCAATTTCTTGAATAAAATAGTTATATTATTTACCATATGCGTCTTATTTCGCCTTTCCATATAAAAATAAATTGCTGTTACTGTTTCATTGCCCCTATTCTCATTATTTTATTATTTATAATAAATCTCCTGTCTGAAATATGCTCACCTAGCAGTAAAATATTGTTCCTACATAAATATTTAACCTTCTGATCTGTCCACGAGATCGGCACGATCTTAGCTTCCAGGTGAGTTTATCTTCATACGGGTACTTCGAGATATTCCTCTTGTCCAAACAGGACCTCCCTGCCAGGGGGGCAGGAAGCCATGACATTGTTATGCCACCGGTAGTGACGTATAATGGAGATGTCACTGTCTCTATGGTCATCAGACCAAAGGAATATTGTTTGAAGTAGAAGGCACTTTGAAATGGGGAAAAACCACAATACACTAATTCTCTGGTACACTTCCATCAGGACGTCATGGCTTGAGCCCAAAAAACGGATTTTGAGCGACGCGAAAAATCTATTTTTGGGTGAGATGGCCATGACGTCCTGATGGACCCGCCCTACTGTTTCGAGTTCAGCCTGCCAGGCCCCTCCGTTTCATATTGTATCGTGGAGGCTGGTAGATCGCTGAATTTGGAATGAAGAGGACGGATGTGATGTCAGTCAATATGGCGGACAACTATGTCTGCCGTTTGTTTACGTCGCGAGGTACCGTAAGAGTACCGTAGGAGAATAACTTTGCAACGGCTCCTCAGTTATCTCGCCACCTTTCCCCCTCGAAGCGTAAATGCTATGTGGGGTGCTGATAGCCATGTGGCGTGTCAAAGCATACTTCCCCTGTTGATATACGATATCCTAAAGGGAAACCTTTAGGGTACTCGCGCCAGAAGTTAGAATTCTGTGAAACCTTTGGATTAATTCTCTGGGAATATCCACTGTAGACATATATACCCTCAGGAAGCTACTTAAGGAATATATACCCTCAGGAAGCTACTAAAAGAACCTTCCATCAGGACGTCATGGCCATCTAACCGAAAAATAGATTTTTCGCTTCGCTCAAAATCCGTTTCATAGTCTGTCTTTCTACTCAATCACACTAGCGTCAGAAACGTTTGGCACACGTGTCTGCACTTATGCTTAGTTCACCTTTGTTTATGGAACAGTTGATAAGGACACCTTAGTGGCCTAACCCTTAATTTGTAGAAACAATCCGTGACTACACACCCACTCTTGAATGAATTGTCCCAATTAATTTCACTGTTCCTCGCAGAATTAAACAGCAGGTTTAACGACACTACCTACTGCTACCACAGATTTCTTCAGTTGCTCCACTTGCTTCGCATAGTGTCTAAAGAATACTTTGGATGACTTCCAGCCAGCGTATGAGCAAAGGTGTTCGAAATCCATATTATTAAAGAAATTTATGGAAGAGGCAACTTTTCTTGGATCATTACCTGCGGGTGTACTATCTGGATCCGCTCTGCGAAAATTAGGTGATTTTCGCCCTTAGTTGCTTCAGAGATAAATTTGAGCCTGATGTTTCTCCCCTAAACAGCTGTCCTCCCCTAAAGTCTGAAGTTCTACGAAGATAGACCTTTAGGCACTCCACTGGACATAGAGATGCATCTTCTTTCAGAGGACAGATTCTCCAGGGACCCCACCTATTGGTGGGTAGCTTGTTCTTGGCAAGAAACGTTGGGTCCGGAAAAAGGTTCAGTTCTCCCCAACTAAGAACTGAACATGACCTTTCTCTCGAGAGACCTACTATTTCACTAACTCTAGCCCCCGAAGCAAGTGCAAACAGAAATATAACTTTTTGGGTCAAATCCTTTAAAGCCCACTCCTCATTATTCATCATTTAAGCAAAATGAAGAACCTTATCCAAAGACCATGAAATGGGTTTCGGAGGTGCTGATGGTCTGAGCCTAGCACAAGACTTAGGAATTTTGTTAAAAAATTCATTATAGAGGTCGACCTGGAAGTGCATAGAATAGGTCTTGTCAAGGCGGACTTACACGTTGATATTGTGTTGGCTACTAAACCTTGACCATGGAGGTGGATGAAGAAAGATAAGCAGAAGTCCGTCGAGATCTTTTGTGGATTCTTCGCCTTGACAAAGGACACCCATTTCTTCCATGATGACTCATATTGTCTTCTGGTAGATTTGGACTTATATTCCTCTAAAAAGTCTATACTGTCTCTTGATATCCCGAACCTTTTTCTCACCACTAGGGAGAGAAAATCATGAGCTGAAGGTTCCGGGGTTTCTGTGATGAAGCGAAGACAGTCGACTTCTGAACTCGCTGATTCAAAACTGTATCTGGTAGCGGTAGAAACTTCAGCTGTAGTTCTAATACCAGAGGGAACCAAACGCTATTCGGCCACTTGTGAGCCACTATTGCCGCTTTCCCCTTGAAAGATCTTAGTTTGTCGAGGACCTTCAGTAGAAGATTGTGCGGAGGGAACAGGTAAATCCTGGACCATCTGTTCCAGTCGAGGGACATAGCGTCCACTGCTTCAGCTAAAGGATCCTTGTACGGGGACACGTAAAGATGTAGCTTCTTGTTGTCCTTTGTCGCAAAGAGGTCTATCTGCAGTTCCGGGACTTGACTCGAGATAAAAGGGAAGGATTCTGCATCCAGGGACCATTCTGACTCTATCGGCGTGAGCCTGGATAGAGCGTCAGCCGTCACATTACGGACCCCTTGATGGTGAACTGCTGACAAGTGCCATCTCTTCTTTTTCGCTAGCCAGAAGATGGCCAACATCACTTGGTTGATTTGAGGTGACCTCGATCCTTGTTGATTCAGGCATCTTACTATCACCTCGCTGTCTAGTACCAATCTTATGTGGATCGAGTGGCGAGGAGAAACTTTCTTCAATATAAGAAGTACTGCCATGGCTTCCAGAAAGTTAATATGAAACTTCTTGAATAGGTTGGACCAAGTTCCTTGGACTTTCTAACGGTGAGAATGACCTCCCCATTCTTCCTTCGAAGCGTCTGTATGAATAGTCATTGAGGGGGTAGTTGGCTGAAGAAGTACTGATTTCTTCAGTTGCTTGGCTTTGGACCACGGCTTGAGAAGCGTTCGTAGACGAGTCAGTATTGGTCTCATCAGATCTCTTCACGTGTTTGATGCATATTTTCTCCAAACTCTGGTTGCATCCTCTTGCTGTGCTCTTAGAACAGGGTCTGTTACTGAGGCAACTGAAGAGAGCCCAGCACTCTCTCCTGTTCGCGTCTTGATATCCTTTTGGATTCTAGTAGTCTCTTGACAGAACCTGCTATTTCTTTCCTCTTTTTTACATAAATGGAAAGTTGGTGTGACAGTAAGTCCCATTGGATTCCCAACCACTGAAACATTTGAGATAGAGAAAGTCAAGACTTTTTTTCTGTTGATCTTGAATCCTAGATGTTCCAGGAACTGGATCACCTGTTGGGAAGCTTGCATGCATTCTGTCCTGGATGCTGCCCACACCAGCCAGTCGTCCAAGTAGGCCACTACTTAGATTCCCTTTAGGTGTAATTGCTGGAGAGCTGCGTTCGCAAGCTTCGTGAAAATCCTTGGGGCTATGTTTAGCCTGAATGGCATGGCTCTGAAGGCATAGAGTCTTCGTTGTAGTTTGTACCATAGGTAGGAGGAGAGGTGACGACTGATTGGAATATGCCAATAAGCGTCTGACAAGTCTATAGAGACTATGAATGCCCGTTTAGGTAGTAAGGTCCTTATGTGTTGAAGTGTCAACATCCTGAACTTGTAGTTTACTGTGAACTTGTTGAGTAGCCACCATTCCAGAATGACTCTGAGTTTTTCTGAGTCTTTCTTTGGAACACAAAGCAGCCTTCCTTGGAACTTGATGGACTTTACCCTTTGAATTACTCTTTTCTCCAAGTGTTCTCGAATATATTCTTCCAGAATGGGGGTAGAGTGTTGGAAGAATTGTGGGAACGGAAGTGGAGTGCTGTACCAGCTCCAACCCAGTCCATTCTTGATTAGGCTGTGGGTCCAGGGATCGAAGGTCCAGCAATCCCGAAAAAGATGAAGTCTCCCTCCTACCGGAAGCATTTCACTTCTGCTGTTGTTGACCTAAGGCCTTGCCTCCTTAACTGCGTCCTCCCCTGAACCCCCTTCCTCTTGAAGGGCGTCTAGATGAACCTCTGGCTGTTCCTCCAGCTCTTTGGCGAAAGGTAGTTTTCTGCCTTTCGAATGCTGGGTTAAATGCCGGTGACTGAATTGTCACGGCTCGAGGTACCAACTGGTACGTGGTTGGGGTTTGTGCCACCATCTGAGGCACTTTGGTCATGGGAAGTTGTTGCTGCTGCTACCTATAAGATTTGGCTGGCCGAGAGGATAGCCTAGGTTTCTTAGTCTTCCTTTTAGGTTGGGGACCCTCATCCGGGGAAGACTTTCTTTTAAGAGTTAGGCCCCACTTCTGGAGAAGGTTTCTATTCTCTGTGGCGGCCTTATCCACTACCTCTTTGACCACTTCATTAGGGAAGAGGTCCTTACCCCATATGCAAGAGGAGATCAGTTTCCTCGGTTTGTGCCTCACTGCAGCCGAGGCGAACACGAACTCTCTACAAGCTCTCCTAGCTTTGATGAAGCTATAGAGGTCCTTTGTTACTGTGGCCATATGGGTTTTGGCCACTACCATAAACATATCTTGGACTTTGGGGTCACTTGCCATCGTTTCCATAGTCGTTTGTAATGCAGCAAGTCTCTCTTTTGTCTCTTGCTCCCTGCGCAAGAGAAAATCTGACAGCTTCAGAAGGTCTTCAACGAACTGACGTCCGGCAATATCGGCCTCCAACTTCCCGACTGAGAAGGTAAGATGGACGTCCTTCCAGTTTTTCTGGTCCATGGGTAAGGTCAGGAACAGAGGCTTACATACCTCCAAGGATGGACATGGTTTCCCTGCCTCAACCGCCTTCAAAGCAGCCTTAAATCCCTTCTCCATAAAGGGAAAGGCTCTAGTAGGAGAAGCCACAAAGGAAGGATGCTTCTTACTCAAAGCAGGTACCTTTGAGTTTGTGAAGCCCCTCTCTTTCATTGAGCTCGTTAGTAAAGCCTGTTCCTTACTATGGTAAAAACTATGACCTCCTTCGGCCCCGTCTCTTCCTTTGAGGCTGGCTCCTTCCTAAGACGGACATAGCAGTCCGGGTAAGACTCCTTGTTTGGCCAAAATTCCACTTCTTCAAAGGGAATTGAACCCAACTTCTCCGATATGACAATCTTCCCAGTTGTCATAGGCATGTGCTCGGCATACCTCCAAGGATTAGCTTCCTAGCACAAAGGAAGATCCTTCACGTTGAGCTTCTTCGGGGGCCCATGTGATGCTGCAAGTCTCCGCATCTCCAACTTCATTACAGCTTCCTTTTCATCGTTCTTCTTCTGCATCTGTTGAATCATTTCAACGATGGAAGAGAGAGTCCTTCCCAGATCATCTGGGATAGCAGACGATGTTGAGGGAATAGGTTCAGGGGCGTTAACCGATGTAACCGACCCCTCGTTGATTTCTTCCTCCCCAGTATCCGGAGCTTGGCCTTCTGCTAGAAGGTCCTTTTCAGTGTACTCAGACACCTAAGACATCCTATCGTCCAGTTGGATGTTTTGTAGGGCGTCCGAGACTTCAGAATCAAGCGGAATCTGAACTAGTGGTATCTCCGCATGAGGCTGAGGAATCACTGCATCCACCGATACCATAGGAAAAAGGTAAGCCCTCATCTTCTTGCTTGGAAGATAGGGGCCAGAAGTATTCTTCTGGAAGCCCCTCACCCAGATTCGAAGCTTTTCCCTAGCTGCGTCCCTTGGCTCCGCCGACTTAGGGGCGTCAAATGCCTCATTAATCAGGTTAGTGCAAATAGTACATACCTGAGGGTCCTAATATCGGAGATTACTTTTGGAGACTGCGCGTGCTGTGTGCCTCCTGCACAACTCATGTCCACAGAAGTTTTTGCTGCGGATGTTGCAGAACATGCTCCCGCACTTCGGATGGTCCTCCTGTAAAGAAAAGAAATTCCATGAGTATCAAGTGAAAAACATATCACTGAATAACTAATTTTAATATATAGATATATAGCTTAAAATAACTAAGCTAAAAAGGACAGAAGGAAAGACACACTTCTATTTCCTACCCAGACAATTGCTGTAACCTTCCAGATAATAAAATTAAGGTTAGATCTTATTCTAGAATAACCTTCATCATATTTCCCAGAGAAAAATGTAGGTGTAGCTCACACCATTTTAAAGAATTTTAATAGACTGGATAATTAATAAAGAAAGAACTCACTTTCTTCATCTGTACGGTCTCAACTAAAGGCTGTACAAGACAACACAAGTATGTTGGAAGAACTTAGTGTTACAAAATATTCTATACTATAGTTTTCTCCATGAAGTATATACTAAACTGTAAAAATACTGGCTACTGTATACAATGTATGCTGGCCGGCACGTGCCTTAATATAGTTTCAAGGTATACTACCTTTAGACTACTGGGCAGCAGATCGCTGGTTCAGTTATGTATTATAGTTGCCGGCCGGCAGAGAGTGCCGGCCGGCAACTATAAACACTAACACCCGGCTGCCGGCCGCTAATCGTAGCAGCCGGTAGATCATATGGTGTGCTTCTGTTGCTGGCCGGCAATGGTAGGCTACCTATGCCGGCCAGCAGTAAAAAGAACCAGAGAACTTCCACCCGGCAAGCCGCCGGCCACTTAAGCCGGCAGCTGGGCTAGGGGTATATATACTAAAAGAAAAACAGAATGGATGTAAGGATATAAGACGGCACTGCCTTACAGCCCTCCATCCAGAAAGAGTGAACATAAGGAAGGGGAGAATGTAAAATTCAGGCTTCCTTTTATCCATTGCCTGCTGGGCTCTACTGACAGACATGGATGTAAGACCAAAGGAGGTCTGGGGAACACTCTATAGAAGTTAGGCTTCTGCCGGCCGGCACGATCTTTCCAGCTGGCAAAGGACTGAGCCAGTTCCACATCTTAACCTACTCTAGGTACAAATGTAGAATGACGGCCAAGAGTTGTAATAGCTAGGCCATTACTACGGATAGGGGGAAAAGGGAGAAGAGGGTCCTTCAAACTCTGCTCTAGTATGAGATTATCCCACGGCCAAGAAAGCTCATCCTACCCTAAGAATTATCTATGGGAGGGAGGTTTAGCAAACTTGTCACCTCCCTCAATACTAAAACAAAGTTTGATGTTGTTATTCACAAGGAAATGAGAATCTTATCTTTCAATCCGAGAACAACAACATTGGACTAGTCTGCTAGATCACTAGAAGAAGGAATCATCTCGTACAGAAACCTTCAGATTTCGTCTAGGGAGACTAAACCTCCTATGTCTGCTCCTAACCTAGCAAAGGAATCTCCTTCTCTATGCTAGAAAGAAACAGACCCCAGACTAATTACTCTGATGCTCTGCCCATACCTGAAACCAGATTCTCTGGTTACAGGAATAGAACAGAAACAATCTAATATAGTTATATCCGAATGTTAATTCGGATAAAACCATTAGGGTTAAGCCTTAGGCTTAATTCAGAGGGAAAAGGGATTAAACTTAATCTCCAGAGGAGAAAAGAGCAACCGGGGAAGTGTGCGAAAATATACTTAAGCCCTATAGGCTACTAGCCTAGGCGCGGAGAGAATTCGATTGCCTAAATCACCAAAACTCTCTCGTATACAATCTTGGAAGAAAATATCAACAATATCTTATATGTATAAAACTGCCTATAGCTTCAATAAATTCTAAAACACTCGGAAATCTGTATATCATGCATGAAAGTACTAGGGCCAAATGCCTCGGCTACGAAGCCTAGCGTAGGCTAGGATCGGTTACCTCGATCGCCGAAACTAAAATACTAACGGCATCATATAAAGAATTCCTATTGTAAAGCTAAAAAGCTAGAATTATTAACGCATAAGGACCGGAAATATCGCTCTGGCTAGCTAAATGACTCATGCACGGCGAGCGACAGCGTCCAGGACGCCTCCGGCAGGCAACAGCTCTTGTATACGTTAATATCTCTTTCAAAAACACCAAGAGCTTACATTTATACATAATAAAGATAATACTCAACTTTCCATAGGCAGAAGAGGCTGGAGAAAGCATCATAATGTTAAAGATATTACAAGATCACGCGAAAACACAGGGAAAACACCGAGTTATTGAGCTACGGAAAGAAGAATGAAGATGGCGCTGTTGGCGGCATTGTGTACACACTCAAAACGGGATAGGAGAGGTACCTTATTAACAGCTCTCCTTTCATTCTCGTTTTTCGCTTTCTTGCCACTTTGACCCCTCGAAGTGTTAATTCTATTCGGGGTGAAGATAGCTATGCGGCGTGTCAAGAATACATCCTCTGATATTACGCGATATCCCAGGTTAAGTTTATTTAGGGATATTCGCTTCAGGAGTTAGAATTCTGGATAACTTAAGGTAAATTCTCTGGGAATATCACCGTATTCAAATAAACCCTAGGAAGCTACCCTAAAGGAACTGTCATCAGGACGACATGGCCTGAGCCCCAAAAGACCTTACTTCTACGAATTGCAAGGTATCTTTATGTTAGTCAGTTTTGGAGTTCTCTTTTGCAAGATTCTCCTTAACTACACTTTAGATTTAACTATTATCTTTAGTTAATTATTTCCATCACTTTATTCAGATCCTTTGAGGACGTGGATTGGATTGTGCATCTTACAAGTGGGATTCTATTACGATCCCCCTTGTCAGATTTTGGTTTAAAGTATAGCCTTCTATTTTATCTTTGATTGCTCCAATTATCGATGCGTCAATATATTTTGTAAGGTAGGTGACTTCGTTAACTTCATATTAGCCTTTTCTCTGCGGAGAGAGTAGGATATTGTTTTTGAGGAGCATTCTTGTTCCCTCTTTTATCTGAAAGATATTCAAATGATAAAAGGGAACCATTTCAGTTGGCTTTACTTCTAATCTAGCGCCATTAAAGGAGTCTGAATATTGTGGCCCCTTTTTCTCTTTCTGATTAAAAATTATAAATACACACATTTTGCAATTTAATTTCCTAATTTTTTGACTGAGATTTTGAGTGATACTAACCCATTCCTTTCAGTGTGATGATCTATAAAGAGACTAAGGAACTCATGGTTGTTTTTCCTCTTTACTGGTGGAATCTTCGAAGAACATATATTGTTGAGTTCCGATCTGTGCCAGGACCGTGAGGTATCCCTGTTGTCATGATACCTGCAGGACACGTGCTCAATGCTGGAGAATGAAGGGTACAATCTACTATTGGGGTCCTCAGGACTGCAGTGTGTGTAAGAACTTATATTATTCTGGATGTATATTGGAGGATGTTTCTGATGACAACCGGGTGTTCTTCCACAAAAAGAATGCTGAGCCAAAGGCTCCTTATCTTCCTTCTGTAGCTTGGAAGGATATTCTTTTTCCGAATGCGGTCCCGGACTCGGTTTTGGGGTACGCTCCACCTGGACCCATTCCTATCGTTCAGTTCCATGTAGATGAAAATTTAAGTTTTTTGAGCCTTGATGTGGACAATTTATCCTCGTTTTCTTCTTCATCTCCGGATAGAGAATCGGCTCTCCTGCCGGTAGTAGATTTGGATGAACCTCTCCCTCATGTGGATGATTCTTACTTGTCCGAATTGGACGAGGTTAGTGTAACTTCCATGAGAGACCCAGTGCATTCTGTTGTTGGCTTCTCTGTCAACTGTTACGAGTATGCCTTCCTTTTCAGGTACATCTCCGGTTTCTGTCCCTCCTCCTTCCCCGGTCGAGCCGGGTGAACCAACACTTCCTAAATTCTCATCTAACTTGGAAAATAGGTCCCTGTTGGAAAACATGAAGGCTTGTATGGAAGGGACCCAAGAATACCAAAGAAGGATGGGTAAAGCCTTACAGGAGGAGATTAGGGCTTTGAAATCTCCAGAGGATCCATGTAAGTCCAAGGTTTTATCTTCTCAGCTTTCCTCTTACACGCAACAGAGCCCGTGGAGGTATGTGGGCCATGCAGTACTTTCAGAGGGCATTTTTCATATTGGAGAGAGGCTAGGCTCTAGTCCAGTTGCTGATCTGGAATTTTATCCAGATATAGAGGCCTACCCCTTTTTCTATGTTAGGGTAGCTGAAGGTGGCCCGTAGGGATGACACTATCCCTAAGAAATGATCCTTCTAGTTCACACCAGAGCGCAGCATCTGGCAGTGAAGGAAATAAAGACAGTAGGGTGTATAAGCACACAATTAGGTGCTTTTACTGAAAGGTTGGCCACTTTTATAGCACCTGACACAATGGTTTTTCCCTTTGCTTCGAAATCCATTTTGGCTGTGGAAAAGGCCTTCAAGGAGGGTAAGTCTCTTCTCGTCTTGGAAGAAGGGATACATGTGTCACTCGTTCTTCCACTTGACACTGAACAGTGGTTGGATATTCAGTTTACTTTTGTTGAAGGGAAATTGGATAAGGTTATAGCCAGCCAGCAGTTAATGAAAGACTGCCGAGAATTCCGGCTCACCTACTTAAGGCGGAATTGGAGGCTAGGGAGAGACTATCAGTTTCGATGTCTCTTCATGCTTTGTAGAAATGATGATTGGTAATCCAATGATGCCCCTGTCTTTTCGCTTTTGGCCAAAATGCACATGGCTACTTTTATGAAGGATCTTTTTAAATTTTTTAAGGCTCGAAGAGTCTTCAGGAAGCATGTTTTAGCTTCCTGGATCATTCGTCTTGAACCGAAGCATCTTATTGAAGAATTTAGTAAAAAAGATCTTGGATAAGGTTCTAGGACAGTTTGATACTGTACATTTCGATACCGGACATTCTGATACCGGACATTTCGCTACTGGACATTTTGTGACTAAGATTTTTCGTTACCGGTCATTTCGATACCACTATGTATATATATAAGTATATATATATATATATATATATATATATATATATATATATATATATATATATATATATATATATATATATATATATATATATATATATATATATATGTATATATATATATATATCCGCAAATGCAGCAGCCGTAGTTGATAGCCAAGCGTTAGTAGTAGACTGAGAGTGATATATACATACCTTTTCAGGTTCCGATTAATGTTTATATAGTTAAAAAGAATATGACAGTGTGGCAATTATTTAAACAACTGAATACAAGAACTTTATGGCAATTATTTAAACAACCAATTACAAAAACAGTATGGCAATCATTTAAACAACCACTTGCAAGAACAGTATGTCATTTAAAATAAAGCGGCAGCAGAACATAAGAGTCTTTTCCGGAGAGGGGGAAGATCTCAAAAAAGGGAATTTGTTCCTAAGGTTGGCCCTCAACCTAAGAGGGTCCATGCATCAACATACCTTAGGAGGCCCTTCATATCTGCTTCAAGGAGTTCTTTGCAGAATCCTTTCACTGTTCCTCACCCCGTGACTTCATGGTCCCCAGCATTAAATCCTGGATTTGAATAAGTGACCTCGTCCTTTCGTCCCCCCAAGATTGAAAGAGGTGGTAGAGGTCAATCCGAAAGAGGTCGTAGGCCAAGAAGTCGGGGTCTCCGAAGTAACAAGGGAACCAAGGGCACACATTCTCAACGAAAAATTGAGGATACTCCAGTAGGGGGAAGACTGAAATGGTTCACGGACAGATGGCTGTTCAGTCCTTGGCTACAAAGCGTGATTTCCAGTGGTTTAGGATGGAAATGGAAGAGACAAACCCCAAGGATCAAGAGATATTTTCAGAAATCAACACCACATCTGAAACAATATGTGCAGGACCTTTTAGGAAGAGAGTTACCCGTTGCACGAAATCTATGAAGTGTCAAGGTCGTCTATTCTGCGTGTCAAAGAAAGTTTCGATAAGTCCTCGAACTATTCTTGACTTGTCCCATCTAATTCTACTAGTTCTTTGCGACAAGTTTTGGAGGCTGACTATTTCGCAGATACGGACTTTACTACCTCAGGAGGTTTACACCGTCTCTATAGATCTTACCGACGCTTATAGGTCGATGCTTCTCCCCCTACCTTGATTTCAGACATGAGAGAAAGGGTTATATATTCAGAGCTATGCCATTCGAGCTCCCTGAGCAAGGGAATGCACAGAAGCAACATATCACGTGGGAAGACTCCTCCAATATCTAGGATTCCAAATGAACTTCCAGAAGTGAAAACTGAACCCGGCTCAAGGGTTCCCATGGTTAGGGATTCGTTGGAATCTAGAGACTCATGCCCTCTCTATTCCTTCTGCCAAGAGGAAGGAAATAGCCCAGTTAGTTCAGTCTTTCATCTACTTGAGAAAGACCACCAGACGTTATCAGGAAAGGGTTCTGGGCTCATTTCAGTATGTTTCTATAACAAACCCTCTCCTCAAGGTCAGACTCAAGGATGCAAGCGGGATTTAGAAGAAGGGAGCTTCCAGAGCTTCCCGCGATCATCAGAAGACGACCCCGGAGTTGCTACGACGGCAACTCTGTCAGTGGTCACATGCCAGGAGTCTTTCCAAGACGGTTCCATTGCACTTTCCTTCTCCTACAGTGATTCTACCTACGGACGCCTCACTGGACGGTTGGGGGGTCATGCTCCACTCAAGAAAGTGCAAGGTCGTTTGTCCCAGAGTTTCAAGCAATTCCACTTCAATATTCTGGAGACTATAGCAGTCTTCTTATCCCTGCAAAGTCTACATTTACAAAAAATTCTTTTCCGTCTCGTATTAGACAGCAGAGTAATAGTTCATTGCATTAACAGGAAGGGTCAAAACCATGTAATGATCACCACTTTTTCATTGGGCCAGAGGAAGACGTGATTTCTGTCTGCCTCCTACCTTCAAGGAATCTGGAATGGGATGGCAGACCCTCTATCTCGAACACATCCAGTAGAGACAGAATGGTCTCTAGATGAATCATTCCCTTTCGTGCAGGAGCTAGTCCCAGGTCTTCAAGTGGACCTGTTTGCAACGATCCTCAACAAGACACTTCCCAATTATGTGGCACCATATGTAGATCAACAGGTGATAGGCATGGATGTGTTAATCATGAATTGGAATCATTGGGAGAAGATTAAATTTTTCCCGCCCTTCAATCTTCTCTTGAAGGTGTTAGACGAGTTCTGATCGTTCAGGTGGACAGCAGCCCTGGTTGCTCCTCTTTGGCGAAGAGCAACTGGTATCCTTTAGTGACATGATGAACTCCAGGCTGGTACCTCTACCCATCCCGAGCCTGTCTCAAGAAGTACAGAGCAAAACTGCCTTCGCTTCATCCTAATAACCGAATGCCCTTCATCTCATGATCTTTTTGCATTAGCCCCAAGAAATAATTTCAAATTCAATGGGACAAATTGGCATTTGCAGAAAATTATAAAACTTCCACTACTTTGAATCGGTATGAAACTTCGTGGAAGAATTGGGTTCGATATGTGAAAGAAGATAGAAATCCATCTTCTAAATCTTTGGATTTTCGTTTAGGCTTTCTGATCGACTTACATGCAAAAGATTTAGCATCCTCCATGACTGCGTCATGCAAGTCGGCCCTAGATGGACCCATTTTATATGCTTTTGACATAGATTTTAACTCTGTCCTCTTCGCCACGATTTCGAAAGTTTGCGCCAGGTTGAGACCAGCAGTTCTACAGAGGCCGATCTCCTGGTTATTGGATAAAGTTTTATAACTAGCTTCGGAAATTGACGATCAAACAGTGTCTTTCCGAGTTTTATCTCAAAGAGCGATTTTTCTAATCGCTATGGCTTCTGGTGCTCTGATTAATGAAGTTATGGCTCTCTCTAGAGATGAGGGTCACATAGAATTTACAGACAAAGGTGAAGTTAATTTATACCCGGGTCCTACCTTTTTGGCTAAGAATGAGCTACCATCTAAAAATTGGGGACCATGAAAAATAGTTCTCCTCGAAAGTGATCTCACTCAGTGTCCAGTACAGTGTTTAAAGACATATCTGGACAGGACAAAGAAGGTTAAAATGGGCCAATTCCTTAGAGGTGAGATGGTCGGATCAGAGTTGTCTTTGAAACAACTGAGAGTAATATTGGCTTATTTCCTTTGAAGAGCAGACCCTGCTAGCATGCCGTTGGGTCATGACCCTAGGAAAGTGGAATAATCTCTGAACTCCTTTCAGTATATATCATTCGAAGTTTTACAAGCTTATACTGACTGGAAATCCACCAGGGTGTTCTTCAAGCATTATATGAACCAATTGGATGAAGTTCGTCATTTTGTGGTAGCAGCAGGTAATGTTATAAAAACTGCTGCGGCGACGTAGCCCTCAAGTGTGTCCTTGAGCATTCTTTCAGCTTATTTTCTTTAATAAGTAAACTGTCGGTTTTTGCTTCATGATTTACATTAAACAACTTCAAATATTTTGAAATTCAGGATTCAATTTGATTTCTCTGAATTTTATAAGTGTACCTACATGAGCATACTATTCCTATTTTAGAACTGAGTTTAATATCATTCAGTTTCTTTGGTTAGGTTTGACACTGTATTTTGCATTTAGCCATATATGGCAATATTCTTTATCTTAAAATCTCCTTCTTAAGGAGTTCGGGGTTATATCATCTTGTCTCCCCCCATAATTACTTAGGTAAAGAATTTTATCGCGAATATATTTTAGGGTACACTGGTAGATCACAATGCTGTTCATATATACTGTATCAAAATTTGCTCAAATAGATGGTCTAATGAAAATGATATAATGTTGGATGATTTTATTGCTAGACGTAATTCCTAGTACAAATGAGGTTAGCATACTATAGTCAATTTTTACCAACGCTGCACATTAAGAATCTATTTAACGATAAGTATTAGTTCTTCAATGATTACTCACTACGCTCATGATATTTGTAATATGTGTTCTTCACAACTTCTACAGGGAGTATTCTTCACCAAAGGGATGGCAGATAGAGGGTCACAGATCCTTCCCCTTAAAACACTACTTTATTTACCAAATCAAGTTCATTTTGGATTCTTTTTAAGGTAGAAATTTATGATAATACTTCATCATATAAGTGGTGAGCCCCCATTTATGGCAGGTTTTTTCCATGGAGAAGCCTCAAACCGAGTATGAATAATTCTCTGGTACACTTCCATTAGGACAACATGGCTCGAGCTCAAAAAAGGGATTTTGACATAGGAAAAATCTATTTTTGGGTGAGATAGCCATGTCGTCCTGATGCCCCACCTGTTACGTCCTACTTTTCCCCGCCCCTTTGCTCATTGGAGGCTTCTATTTCACAGTAGCTCAGCTGCGACGTGGAATGAGAAGCAGGACCGTATAGGGGCACTAGCAGGTGATAGAATGTGTAACGACTCCTTACGTATCCTTTCCCTTAGTGGATTAGACTGGGTAAGGTCTGTTTGGGATGCAGATATCTATGGTTATCTTAGGATACATCCCCGATTATACATGATATCTTCGGATAGTTGTTTCCGGGGGTTGGAACTCCGTGATACCTGACGGTAATTTTCTTGTAATATCAATCGCAGAAATATTATACTGTAGAAGTTGTCAGAAGGAACTTCCTACGTCAAAATACTTTTTATGTTAGTTCATTTTGAGCCCTTTATGTTGCCGTTACTAGTGATTACGTAACTCTTGTTTGTCTATTTCAAGCGTACGTTTTTACTCTGTTTCATTTGTGTGAGAAATGAACATAATCACAGTTGCTAAATATCTTTTAAAACTAACAGCAGGTGATAATATTCTTTTTTAGAAGTTAAAGTCCAATTGTTAATGAACTATTTATTGAATATTTCATTTCAATTTTGAATTTGACAACGTGGTAACAAATGTGATAGACTCAAGTGTCCTCCACACTACGTACCTTTATCTCAATTTGTATTTAGCTTCTACTATGTTCATATATTTGTTATATGTGTTTGCTAATGAGCCATTCATCCCCGTTTTATCCTCCCCATTCTACATCTCTTCTGTCGATCAGGTTCAACCCCGTATGGGACCACCGCCAATAGTGTACCTCAATCGTTACACTAATCATTGCGAGGGATCTTTGCAGTATTTCCTCGGTTCCTAATTTCACTAACTTGAAAGGTTTAAAGGTTGCTCATGAATGGCAGAGGCAAGGGACAGTGACATTGCTCTAGCAGGACACTACTACTCCTAGTTACTAACCATATATACTTATGATCAGCACCTAAGGATCAGGGAGGGCCAGCCAATGGTTGCTGATGACTCAACAGGTAGATCTATAGACTCTCCCAAACCCCCCGTCCTTAAATCAGAAGGATGGTGAGGTTGCAGACGGTACAAGAAACTACCGAGTCTCCAATATGCCACAACAGCCCCTACTGAGCCTTTTTTCACTCGACCTCTGTTTCTATTCTTCCATCTTGCTCTCCAACCTCTCTCAATTGTTGCTTCGTTGTGCAAATATGATATTTCCCCTTGCATACACTTCAAAGCTGGTCCCAGTGGTTAAGATATAATTATGTTCTTAACTCCTTAAATCCATCCATTCAATCTCGAATAACTTTACTTCTGAACTCGAGGATCTTTATGAATGGAATCCTGTAATTAAGTCAGGTACAGTGCTTCCGTGGCACAATCAATAACTCTGTTTCCTATTACATCCAATTATTAGATTATGTTAATTAAACATTGAATTTATCTCAAATACAAATTTATCACTCCTAGGTCGATTAGAATTTAGTCCAAATGACTAAATTTGTATGCTAATCCCTTTCATATACAACGTCTTTCATTTTATCTATCTTAAAAATGTCTTTAAGGTCAAATTAGAATATTCTATCCATTTTGAGAGTATTTTCTTTTTAATTTTCCTTCTCCAAAAGATTTTAGTAAGGAAAGTAATCTCTCCTTTATTTCTTTTCTCGAATATCTTTTTCCGCAGCAATGTTTTCGTTAAGTCGGTTTTAATTATGACTTTTCGGTCACTTATTATGGATTAAATACTACACAGTATTCTAGAAGTTTTATTCCAACTGTGATCAAATTGTAGAATGATATTCCTGATCAGGTAGTTAAATCGGTGGAATTTCAAAAGTTCAAACTCGCAGCAAAGGTTTTTACGTTGAACAGGCTGACATAAGTCTCTTTAAATAGTTTGTATATGAAATATCTATTTTAATGTTGTTACTGTTCATAAAGTGCTTCATTTTAATTGTTCATTACTTATCTTGTAGTTCATTTGTTTCCTCGG
>NC_090729.1:4586503-4591503 GCF_036898095.1 Palaemon carinicauda
GTTTTCATGTTGAACAGGCTGACATAGATCTCTCATCATAGTTTATAAAGGACCAATTTATTTTAATGTTGTTACCGATCTTAAAATATTTTATTTTGATTATTCATCATTGTTCATGTAGTTTATTTACATCATCACTCCCTTTCGTCACTGGATTATTTTTCCCTGTTGGAGCTTCTGGGTTTATAGCATCCTCTTTTCCAACTAGGATTGTAATTTTGTTCGGAAATTCTCCGTAAAAATATAATGCTCTCAGGCGTATTTCAGTAAAGTACTGGCGACCGTAATTTTACCTTACTTTGTTATTATTTTTACAGGTTGTGACCTTAACGTCAACATATACGTTTTAAAACCGTTAAAAGCCTAGAATAAATGTTCCCAGAAATTTACGGTTATTTTTTCCCACGGCAAATTTTTGAACATTGTAAGTTCCAAGTTCCTCGTTGCTCCCTCCACAACACAATCTGCAATCTGCAGAAAGTTCTTTGTCTTTAGTTACCTCCTACACCGACAGCAGAGCTTCAATGCTTTTACTTCTAATCTTTAGTTCATGTATCTAACTTTCCTACTTTTATGCCATTGCTTCTAATTTTTCTTAATTCATTGCAGCTAAACATATGCTCATTTGCATCATCTGCCTCACTGCACAACACACAAAGCCTATTCTTTTCTTTCCTTTTCCTATATTTTTTTCCTAAATCTAGCATATTCGATCTTTGTTTCATAACTATTACTGTTTCCTTAGAGTTAAGTTCTCTTATGTAATCTCTTCTGTCATTATTGTTTACAAACCTCAGTTTGGTTATTCCTGCTTTCTTTTCTTGTATTTCTATTTTAATCTCGTTTGCCACTTTACTTTGTCTTTCTTGAGTTCATGCTTTTTAATATTTTCTTACTTCTTCAATTTTCATATCACATGTTTTTGGATATTCTTATAATACTTTAGTAGTAGTAGTAGTAGTAGTAGTAGTAGTAGTAGTAGTAGTAGTAGTAGTAGTAGTAGTAGTAGTATTAATCAGAGAATTCTGACCTCCGCCAAAGGTTAGTGGAGTCGCCCATTGCCTAAGATCTATGTTTGGTGAAAATTTCGTTAATCTCCGTCGAGTAGTTTTGACGTAATCCTGTCCACAGACAAGAGGAAAAATGCAAATCTGGAAGGGGATCCGAATCAGCTCTAAATTATAATGGGGTTGGCCATGTACTAAGGTCTATCTTAGGTTTATCTTCAGTGAAAATTTCAATAAAATCTGTCAGGTAGTTTTAACGTAATACCAACGTAATAGACCAATTCGATCGCAATACCTCCTTGGTGGAGGTAATAATAATAATAATAATAATAATAATAATAATAATAATAATAATAATAATAATAATAATAATAATAGTATATGCGTACATACAGTTTTGCTTGTAAACAAATTATTATTTTGTAAGATCAATGCAAAAACAGTTGTAATCTTTCCATGTAAGACAAAACATTTTTTGCAATATACATTTTACTTGAAGGTTAGCGACTTTTTCTATGAGATTTCCATAAAAGAAAGTTAAGTCTCTCTCTCTCTCTCTCTCTCTCTCTCTCTCTCTCTCTCTCTCTCATACTTGGATAAACACTCATATTACATACTCATTGTGAAATGCTGTTCACTTACTAAATAGAGAATGATCTATAAAACTGGGGCTTATTCTATTGAATGAAACAAGAATAACAGATATAAAGTGAGAATATGCAAAGATTCTAAAAAAATACTTCCACAGATAACTGTTAACTATCATGTACAAACAAGCATACAGTACATGCATGTACATTATCAAGTCCTTGTGTTTGATAAACAGGAAATAATGGCTGGCTACAATTATATTGAGTCAATATTTCATAATAGAGAATCAATTAACGTCAAATAAAAATCTGGGAGGCAATTTGACAGCTAAAATATATGCTATTTATGCCTGTCACTCGATACAAATGGGTCTCTTTTCAATGCCATTGTCTGAAAGGGAAACTGAAGTTATTTATAATATAGTTCAATTGTTTATTCCCTAGATTTGTAAAGCAGATATAAGAGGTATCTCTGGCGCAACTGTAATAGTCACATAATGAGAGAGAGAGAGAGAGAGAGAGAGAGAGAGAGAGAGAGAGAGAGAGAGAGAGAGAGAGAGAGAGAGAGAGAGAGCTATTATGTGGAGGAACGCTCTCACATTTTAAAATGAATTGAACTCATTAAGTTGACAACGTCATTAATATTTCCATGGATATCTGATGCGTAGAAATACCACTCACATAAATAATGTTAATGGAATCCTGCTTATAAAACTGACTTTACAAAATTACAGTAAAATAGATAGCACAATCGTAATATTTCTAATGTAGCTGAATAACATTGCGTCAAGTTACGTTAATATAACATAAATAAAATGAAAAGTTAATGATGAAAATGTCTAGGACGGCAGGAAATCCCACTTGTATAAACGGATCTGTAGAAGAATACAGTACAAGATAAGCCAGGTCCATTATGCAATCTTTTAGAAAGGAATATTCGAGAGATGAAAAAAGATATTATAAAAGATAATCTTTTCAATCCGAAAGGGAATTGCATCGCATTTATCTCGACTTTCGGAATCTCCCTTTCTTTAAGAGGTGGATAAACCGCAACTTTCCATGCTAAACTACGCTAATCTCTTATCAAAGTTCTTGATTCTTTCGGGATTCAGCGAAATGATGCTGCCAAGTTGCCGGTCCCTTTAGCCTCTGTCTTTAAACAATATAAGCAATATACTTATCAGGTAGATATGTAATAAATAAATAAAGTGTCACAGAACATATTTATGTAATTTTAAAGCAACGCAAGACTAAAAGAAAAAAAATTAAAGTATTGTCATTCGATATCAGCCAGTAGGTTGCATTATTCAAAGTATATTTGAATATTCCTCCGTGTCATCAAAATGTCATCAAAATATCATCCGAAAATGTCAATCATCGACTTCCAAACCACCTTTTTAATCACCAACCATTGGAAACGAGGGGAGAAATGTAGAAGCCGATTGATTTCATTAAAGGGTGTAGCCCACCATCTATTGGATTTCGATACCCGTTTTACACAGGGAACATTATTGGAACTAAATTATCCGCGAAAGACGTGCAATGATCCCCTCCGAGTACCGCAGAATGCAGACCGGGAAAGTCTTCAGAAAAAGTTGGCGGGTGACTTCGAATTCTGCTAATTTTCATTACCAAGGAAAAACGAACAGAATCAATCTGAGAAGCTGAATAAAGGAGAATTTGCATACCTGAAAACAGTAATTGAAGTTGGAAATTTTGCTCTAAACGCGTTGAAGCAGATAGACTTCAGTGGTCTTTTTTTCTTCTATGCAAGGGCTAATGAGTTAGGACACCTAGTGTCCCTCTGCAGATAAAAAAAAAGAAAGGAAAAAGAGAAAAGGAAAGAGAATTATGGGAATGAGATAAAAAGAAGTCATCCATTATAGGTACTAGTTTTTTTCACTAGTCAAGCGGGGTTCATTAGACAACAAAACCAACGATTATAAAGTTATAAAGTGATGGGAGAGGAAAATTCCTTCAAAGATGAATATGAAACCATCTAGAAAAATTTCTAAACTTGCCAGATATTAACCATTTCAATGAAACTAATGTTCTTTTTATCATATAACATATAAGAATAGTTTTCCATCGCTGACTTTATACACACACACACGCATACTCACACACATACACACACACACACACACACACACACACACACATATATATATATATATATATATATATATATATATATATATATATATATATATATATATATATATATATATATATGAGTGTGTGCATATACATTCACAAACAAATACAGCCATTTCTAGTCCAATGCCAGACGCAGGTCTCACACATGTCAATTCATGTCTGGGGTTTGGTCAGTTTTCATCTCCATGCTGGCCACTGCGGATTGGTGATGGTGGAAACTTTTCCTCTGATCGCTCCCAACATATAAACCTAGTATGGGTGGCCCTAACCACAGTAGTACAGCTTTGCTGATGATGGTGATACATAAACCCATTCACCACGTTATTGTATCTGCACTTAGAAAGGGATATATGTTGTGTGTGTGTATATATATATATATATATATATATATATATATATATATATATATATATATATATAGTATATATATGTATATATAGTATATGTATATGTATATATATATATATATATATATATATATATATATATATATATATATATATATATATGAATATATTTATATATATGTATATATATATATATATATATATATATATATATATATATATATATATATATATATTATATATATATATATATATATTATACAGTATATATATATTATATATATATACAGTATATATATATATATATATATATATATATATATATATATATATATATATATATATATATATATATACATTATATACGTATATCTATCTATCTATCTATCTATCTATCTATCTATATATATATATATATATATATATATATATATATATATATATATATATATATATTTATGTATATATATATACACATTCATGTAAAGTATATGTATAAATGTACCACACGCATATTACACGCTCCTATACTGTAACAGTATTTCTTTTTTTGTATATTGCCGTTCCTCCCTCTCACTGATAATTTGTTCCTGCCTGCATTTGCTTAAATCTATCTGTTTGAAATTTTGTGACCTTCTTTCACTGAAACTGTTGTTATAAAAGCTCACTTTGTGCTGAGCTAAAGTTAGTTTCAACTACGCAGTCTCTCAGTTACCACCTAACTGGTACATCCACACATTGATAACCATGGCCTTTTAGATCCCTTGTGCCATTCTACTGCACAGTTGGTGAAGACAAAGTACATTTGGCATAGCATTACTAAGGATGCCAAACCTCATAGACCTTTCCTCCACCTCAGCGGCACTTTGCCCACATTCACGATGTTGTAGGTCCCC
>NC_090729.1:4600227-4637727 GCF_036898095.1 Palaemon carinicauda
AAATTCTAGGCAATTTGATTTACAAATTTTTCTTAACCCCAGCCACTGTCTGATTTACTTTTTTCAATCTTTCACTAAACTCTAATTCCAAAAGACCCTGTATTGAAGATCATTGTTCCTAAATACTTGAACGATTCTACCTCATTAATCCTCTCTCCTTCCAATGATATTTCATCTTCCATTGCATACTCCGTTCTCATCATCTCGGTCTTTCTTATATTTATCTTTAGCCTCACCTCGTGTGATATTTCATGCATTCTGGTAAGCAAGCATTGCAAATCCTGTGGTGTTCTGCAAAGAAGGAAAGCATCATCAGCATACTCTAGGTCTGCTAAATTCCTGGTGTTCTTGGGTTCGTTTCCTTTTAAAATTATGTTCTATTTTTTTAGCCATATCTTTTGAGAAATTTTATGAATATAGATTTTGCCCAGTTTTGTTCATTAGAAAAATTCAATCTAACTATAAATAAGTACAGAATACTTATTTTTTTGGTTAGTAAAATTTTGCTATAGTGTAGTAAATATTTACCCACATTTTAATTTCTGAATCGGTACGTTCCATCCAACTACAAAGACTCCTTAATGAGCTTATATTCATGAAAGTAAATATTTTACTGCAAATGTAGGCTATATTTAGCTGGGTTAATTTTCATAGGACGCCACCAACTTCCTACATTTTAAATTAAACGTTTTTGCGGTAAAACACGGGAACAAATCCTTTCTTTTCGACACATTATTCGTGCAAAGGCATAACAGGAGAAAAAAAATAATCAAATTACGTTAAGCATGAAACGTTTCTAAGTGGTTTAGCGTCGTCTCCCATGTCACGATGAGTAGCTTTCGTTAGGTTTGTATATTTTTTCCGCTCTACTCATCTCCTCCCCCATTGCGTATTGTGGCAATTTTTGCCTACAAACGTATTAGCCCCACCCACTAACCACAGTGCTCAAATTAGAAATTAGTACCTCTAGTACATGCATCACTATTGGCTGGTGGTTTTTAGCAATTTTCAAAGGATTAGTTTTAAGACCACGACGTCTTTAAGGATGCAATGCAATTCACCTATCTCTATCTGTGACAAATTGTCCAAGCCTCGCCTTAAATTTACCAACCAGAATCTAGAAATAATTTAATCAACAGTTTTTACCAAATTTTCAAGTCATTAAAAATTGGGCTTTGAAATTTTAGTGTTAGCTACATTTGTGAAGGTTGTAAATGGACCCAGTTCAACACTAAGCCTCATCTTATATAATAGTCCCCAAAATTAGAAATCTTTACATAATAACAGTGTTCTTCCAAGAGAAATTGTGTCCTAAATATGTTAAGCCTTGCAATTTACGTTTACACCGGCAGTACTGGCAATATCACACCAATGTTTGTAAGCCTTCAACTAAAACCTTTGTGGTATTGTACAGCATAGTTTGGGGATTCCCCAACCACTAGAAGTTCTGGTGCTATTGCTGCCCATTATCAGGAAACATCAGACTGACAAACAAGTTAAGACAATATGGTATCCAAGGTCAGATTAATAATACTAAAACATATAGGTAATAAAGGTACCTTGAATAGCAACTCACCCGGTTGGCGTGCGCAGCATATCCATGTAACGCTTGTCAGAACAGAGAAGCAGTGAGAATATTTTTTTTTACGAGCAAAGTGAGCCTTGGCAGACCAAAAAACACTTGAGGGACGCAATATAAATTAAAGGTAATTATGATGTTTTAATAGTGATCTGCATGGATGTCGTGCGCAGCCCACCCATGTACCCCTTGCCAGAAAAAAGGCTCAGCGAGACTGATTTTTTGCGAGTGAAGTGAGCCACGCCAGAACAAAGATGACTTGAGGAATGGCAAATCCCCTAGCTTTCTTTGTACCCACTTTCCTAAAGAGTTGTGAAGAAATCGGCCGATATAGAGAATAATGCTCGAGAGAGCTACCTGTACCATAGTTACTCCATTGAGTTGTTGCACTATTATGGACAAAAATCTCTTTTTCTGTGAATTTTCTAGTTGCTTTGTTGGGCTCTTCTCTTTCTATATTTGGCACATCACTAGTTTTCATTTTCCCCAACCCACACCCCAATTCCCACCTGAGAAGCTTAAAGTTCTTTCATAAAATATCCGGAACAAAAAAAGAATTAAAAGTAATTTGAATTTTTCTTAACAATACAAACTTTGAGCTCTTTATTATGGAAATATACTTTCGACAAAGCTTGAATAAAGACCTAAGACTTTTAGCAGGGTAAAACTATCCCACCGCTACTTAGCAAGGAGGGGTTAGGGGGTAGTATTGGCTATCCCGCTCTCACGCACACGCACCTGTGTTATCTTGTCACTTTTGATTGTAGGCAGGACAAGCACAGGAATAGCTAATGGCGGAACGAATTTGTAAAGGCCTCAAGGTTTGCATTGTTAGAAAATATACAAATGACTTTAAATTTGTTATTTGTTCCAACACTTATACAAACCTTTTTGCTCTTTATTCAGGAAGACTTACTCCTCTGGTGGGTTGAAGTCCTAATCAACTGGTTGGTTTTGACCTGGGGTTTCCCACCAAGTTATGCCCGCTTAAAGAAAAACCTGCGACACCTCACTAAGACTCTGTGCAATAACACACTTTAGCGGCCTGATCAATCTGTGTGATTGTGCGATACTAACAATGAGAGGTAGGAATTCTCAAAAGTTGTAGGACTCCTTGAATCAACTATAGACGTTACCAAAATCCCACCTCGTAAAAAGGAATGGGGATGTAACAAGTATATATTTCTATACCAGGTTACACAAGGGAAATGGTTATACCTGCAGACAGTGGAGGCCATCTTGCAGAATGCTACCTGTCAATCAAAGAGCTTGAGATATTTATACCATATGTTGTGCAACCACCACCGGTTCGATGGAGAAGGTTTCTATGTTTCTGAGTTACGTAATTGCAGGTATTATGCGGTGAACGTTGTCCGACGCTTCGACACACGAACTACTGCAATGCCCGTAGCATCTTGGGCTCTGATTTTCTGCATCTGTGGAAGAGAATCATGATTCAAGGCCGGGTCTAAGACCTCGTGAATCCATGCTGATATCAAAATCTTTGCAGTTCTCCTCTTAACCTTCCTCATGCTGTTGGACAATCCGTTTACCTGGGGACAAGCTCTTGAAGTTCATTTGAGGTGACACCTCCAAGCCATAACTGGGCATAGTAGCCGCTGATGTGGATCATCAGTTACGTTATGGCGAACCTCTATCCAGACGGGTCCGAATCTACAATTCACTGCTGAATCTCGAGTCTTGTGATATGCTCAGGGACGAAAACGAGGATTATCAGTCTCCATCCTGTTGGAAAGAAAAAAATTTTGTAAGAAAGACCATGAAGTTCACATACGCCCTTGGCCAAAGCCAGGGCGAGTAGGAAGGACTGTTTAGGGTCAGGAGAAGATCTGATGTCTGGCATAACGGTTTTTAAGGAGCTCCTTTAGAGACCTTAAAATAATAACCACACTCCAGGGAGGTGGTTTAATTTCTGACTGAGGGCAGGTAAGCTCGCAGCTCTATATGAGGAGGGATAACTGCAATGATGATGAAAGATTAACTCCTTTGAATCTAAATTCGAGACTCAAGGCTGGGCAATTGCCTTTCACTGCCGAAACTGAAAGTTTCTTCCCTCAGCAAGAACACAAGAAGAACTACTATGTCTGGAATGGTGGTATCAGAAGGAGATATACCCCTCAACGACCTTAATCCCGGAGGGTTGCCACTTCACCTTGTACACTGCTGCTGAAGATTCCCGGAGGTATCCAGACATCTCTTTTGCAACGTATCACACAAAAAAAAAAAAACCTCTCTTTGCAAGGTAATGCTGGAAAACCTTCCGGAGTGTGGACGTAGGGACTTTACACCTATGATAGATCTAGTGAGTGGTTGTCTAAGTGGATTGTGACATGGAGGGAGTTCTCTCAGGACTTCTTTTACCAGCTGATGAAGGTCCAGAGACCATTCCACATGATGCCAATACGGGGCTACAATGTCCATAGCCTAGCTGGTGGAAGCACCTGCCTTGTCAAGTAATCTTCACATATGACAGAACAGGGTACATGCGTAGACTTCAATGTTGTCCCACCGATGAAGCCATGCATTTTGGAGGCATGTCTGGGGATCAAATACCTGAGAGCTGCCAATAGAAGCTTGCTGTTCAGAGAAGTTGCATGCTGATCCCTGTCGGGGGAAGCCACAATGTCAGGACTACCCACTACCTTCTGTCCGAAAAAAAGCGAGCGGATAGGGACCCCGAGTCGTTGTCATCTCAACATAAAAACGACCAAATATCCCAAGCCGACTCTTTAAAACAGCTACTTTGTGGTACTCTTGGTGAACAAATTTATGCTTGTATGAAATTGACTCTTTGGCAACTCATAGCTACACTCCTCTTCTCTTCGAATTAGCCAATCACAAGCCACCTACCCCTCTCATTAATAGGGTGTTTGAAAGACACCTGCACTTCTTGGAAGAGCATCAAGACCTGTCGCAGCTACCTTCACGGATTCGCCCCCCCCCCCCCCCAACCTTCGTAATCATGGTAAGTATACAGTGACTGTGAGATTGTGAAGCCTTGTGATATGCTTACCTTTTGATGTGGATTTGAAGTGCTTTAGCATTGCTGAAGTGTCGTACTGCCTAATGAAAAAATATAGATCCCATGTGGGATACTTCAGTCGAGTTTAGACGGACCATACTCATTCACCATGGGACCTTTTGGACAGTAACGGTTAAACCAGCCAATAGAATATGACACCTAACAAATTTTTTTTAGTGCTTGTTTTAGACATTTGTGATTATTTTTAACATTATTTCTAGAAATAATAGTAGTGATTTAAAGATGCTCGGTTCATGTGCATATAAATTATTACCTTACAAGGGATTGAATGATATGTAAAATTACATTTTTTTTTATTATATGAATTGTCTTTTTTTTGTTTTTGCAGTTTCACAGCCGTATATTTTATGGGCATCGCAATGCTGCATTGCAGACTCAGGATTGTACAAAGGGTAGCTCTTGACGATGCTGAAGGAAGTGATGTTGACGTGAGACCTTTGGACGTTGACAGTTATAACAACGACCCTACCTACGTTCCTGACAAAGGCCTTACTCAGGAGGATGCCTTTGACCCTCCTACCTTTAGAGGCTAGTATGAGAGAGAGAGAGAGAGAGAGAGAGAGAGAGAGAGAGAGAGAGAGAGAGAGAGAGAGAGAGAGAGAGAGAGAAATTTGTTTTAAAATTGTTTTTAAAAGTCTCGTTGTTATAAGGGTTCTTTAAATTTTTTGGCTCCTTAAATGGTTTTTAAACAATAGGTATTTTTAAAAATTATTTGTTTACTTGCATACTCACTGACATACACATGGCCACACATGTACACACTAATGTTACTTTATTCTTGTTTCAGCTCGCAAGGTTAATGTTGTTGTCCTTCAGGTGATGCCTGTGGCAGAAGATGAGGTTGAGCCTAAGAGGCCTCGTGCCGATGAATGGAAAAAGGATGACATTGATATCCAGGCCCTGCCCAACTTCATTCAACCACAGCCGGACTCTTTGAGGGAACCTTGTGAATATTTCTCCCAGTTCTTCACAGGTGAATTGAGGGAACACATCGTGTTCCAATCCAACCTGTATTCAAGACAGAAGGATGTAGAGAGCTACCCCCACATGTCAGAAGAGGATCTCATGGTTTTCCTTGGCCTCATTGTGTACATGGGCCTGGTTCCTTTTCTTAGCATAGTTGACTTCTGGGCCATGAAGACCAGGATTCTTCAAGTTTCAGACTCCATGTCCAGGAACTGCTTCGAGTCAATTCGATCTTCCCTTCACTTCAGCCTCCAAAGATCAGTTCTTCAAGGTGATAGTCCCCTTCACCAAGGTCACCAGAGAGTTCCTGAAAGTTCCCGAGAATCCTATCCTCTCCATTGATTAAGTGATGGTCGCCTATAAGGGCACAAGGGCTGGTAACCTTCGCCAGTATGTAGCCAAGAAGCCTGATAAGTGGGACTACAAGTTGTTCTGCTGCTCCAGCACGGATGGATTTGTGCACAATATTCTTATGTACCAAGGGGACCCAACCTTTGTGAGCCACCATCTGAAGAGCAGAAAGCCATGTCTGTGACTTTAATGTTTGTTGTCGCTTTAGTCAAGACCATCAAGCACCCCAGTAACTCAGCAGTGTATGCAGACAACTACTCTACCAGTATAGGGTTGACCAAGTACCTGAGATTGCAGTATGGATGTCGGTATGTGGGCAATGCCAGGGAAAACAAGAGTTGGTCATCCTCCCCTGAAGTCTGTGAAGGAGAGGAACAAGAAATCGATACAAAGGGGTACATTGGACTACGTCTCTTCTGATGGCATCCTTGTTGCAAGATGGAAGGACAACAGCGTTGTGACAATCTTGTCCACTGATGATGGTGTCGAGCCCATGGGTACAGTGGAACGGTACGACAGGGCACACAAGAAGAAGGATCCCATTCCTTGCCCATCTGTCATCCATATGTACAACAACCGCATGGGTGGCATTGACAAAAGTGACATGTTGACACACCTCTACAAGACCACCTTCAAAGCAAAAAGGTACTACATGAGGCTCTTTGCTTACTCCTTTGATTTGATCATCGTCAACGCTTGGATTTTGTATAAGAGTGATTGCTTGGCTTTGCATGCTAACCCAAAGCCTCTCAAGGACTTCCATCTGGATATCTCCAATTGGCTCAGAAGCTGCAAGATAACCTTCAAAATCACCAGAAATTCGCTTGGCACCAGAGATTTCTCTTTGCCAAAAAGGGGCCAACGGGCAGTTTTTCCAAGCGAAGAGACATGCCAGAAACCCACTACCCTACACATGCTATAGCATGTCACTATGAGGCAGACCTGCAAGTACTGTTCTGTTGCAGGCCACATCCACAGATCCCACTGGATGTGTGAGGAGTGCACGGTGACCCGATGCCTCACTGAAAGTAGGAATTGCTTTGCTTCCTTCCTTTCATAAGGTTTGTAAGTACGTAAGTGTGTGTATGTTTCTATTTTTACAATTATGAGTAAGTTTTATTATATTTTGTGTATTTTTTTTACTATTTTTGTATTGTATTGTATATTGTATTTCTTATATTAATCAAATTGTAAAGCCACCTCTGTGTTTCTGTTATACATTGGAAAAAAAAGTGATTCATTAATAATAATCATATGATTTGTGGGCGAATCAACATTAGTATAAACTTGAAAAAGTTTAGCATTAGGGCCCAAAAGATCCCATATGGGATGAACATGGTCCGCCTAAACTCGCCCAAAGTACCCATATGGGATACTTCATTTCATGCAACTATCTCGCTAATTTTGCATCTTTTTTTTTTTTTTTTTAAACACGAGTAAAAAGGTCTTGTATTTACCAATATGATAACATACGAAAAGGATTTTGTAATGTTGCTCATAAAACCTAGGGTGGGCTTGAAAGGGTTAACATTTTCACTTCTAGATGGCAAAGGTGCTCAAAAGGTAATGCCTTGCTTGTTACTTAAAACACCACTGTGATGTTGTTGCTCATTAACACCACAAAGCGAATAGTCCAGAGGTGAAGAAAACTGTTGCAGGGCCTAACAGGCTTCCCTCACACAGGAGGATTATGTGCCAGGATCCATCAGACTTGGCCTAGAACCTGGAGGCCGAGCAATACTGCAGAAGGGGCTCCCTCCATTCTTTTGATGCATCCCCTAGGAAAATAAATTCCTGGTGGGGCGGGGAGAAAGTCTCCCCCTTGAGGAGGTTGATATCCAATATCCACTGCTCTTGTTCTCTCTTTTTCTAGAGTCCTGAAGGTCCATGGAGTTCCCAGGTGGACAGGTTGCTTAATAGACGGTGTCACCGATGTAATGGCAGAAACACTAGAGTAAGAAGGGGACTCACGCCTTCTTCAGTGTCATTTTCCGATGGAAATATTTCTAAATCTGATTTTTAGTAGCATTCCTAGGTAAACCAGTTTTGTGTTGGCTGCAGGGATGCACTCGAAATATTCCCACAACCCTCAGATTATGGACAAACTCAAGAAGCTTGATTCGGCAACGGAAAAGGGGAAGCTCGCGAGTTTGTTAGAAAAAGCCAGTCGGCCCTGTGTCTTAACAGACGGAAGATTTCCTGTGAGTCCCCTTTGACACTAGGTAGAAAACTCCCTGTGACCAAACGAAGGAGGAGGGACCCTGTCAAACTACAGGCCCTTAACCTGGTATGTCGATTGCCTACGATGATCCTTAAAACTTCTTTGAAGAATGATGAGCTGGGAGTGTGTCGTCGTCAGCCTGAAAAGGAACTTCAGGAGAAAAACTAAACTGCTAACAGAAAAGGGGCCCCCCTAAGAGTTGCAAGAACATGCTTCCAACTTTGTACTCCTTATGCTGGCTGCAATTGCCGAACGCTGGAGTGCGCCATCATCATCATTGAAGAAAACCACCAGGGAAAAAACCCTACCTGTGAACAGGAAAGATGTTCCCCAAGAGGCACAGGAACAAGCTTCAAACTTTGAACTCCCTCAGTCGGGTGCCATCGCAAAATGAGGGAGTACATCATCGTCCGCAAAAAGGAGCAAGACCGAAGCTGAGCTCTGGGTCAGCTGTAAGCAGCCTTCCGCCATCGATTGATTGATTGATTAAAGGTTTTCAAGCATCCTGACATGTAAGGTTATTGACGCCGATATCATTTATTTTATATAAAAATTATTAGGATATTCAATTAAAAACATAAAATTTGAATGTCATTATAGAAGTTAAATTGTTTCCAGAAGACCTGCTTCTGAAATAAATCTAAAAATGCTGCTCGCAGAGTAGGACACATCATGCCCAAGAATCTTGGCAAGGATGAACCTGCCATCCTCACCTCGAGCCTCAAACAGCTATCTATTTCCCAAGTAATTATGATTAGGGCATTCAGTCAACAAATGCCTCACTGTTAAAGGTACTAAACAATCGTCACAATACGGTTGGTATTGACCCTTCAGCAGAAACTTGTGTGTCACCCTAGTGTTACCAATACGGAGACGACAAAGAATCTTCTCCCATTTTTAGGGTATCATGTTATACCTGCAAGTAAATATGACATTTGTTACTTCTCTCATTTTATTGCCATCTAGACTATCCCAGTGCTGATGCTATTTATTGCAAAACAATTTCTTGATGTTAGTTAGGAAATCATTACACGGAATGGGATACCTTCTCGGCAGCAACTCGGATGTAGCATTCTTCGCCAGTGAATCTGCCTTCTCATTCCCAGACACACCTACATGTGCTGGAACCCAACAAAATCGAAGCATTATACCTCTCAGTCCAATAATAAAATGCCATTCTAAAATCTTTAAAACTAGAGGGTTACCAGAATTAAAAACTTTTAAAGCTTGAAGAACACTCCTTGCATCTCTAAAACTTGTAAAGTTATAGTCCTTTTCCAACGCTATTTTCTCAATAGCGGTTAGTATACCATACAGTTCGGCAGTAAATATGGAAGCTGTTAGAAGAAGTGCACCTCTACAATTAAAACCATTACTATGTTCTCCAAATCTAACGCCAGCATCAGATTTGGAGCCATCAGTTTATATAAAAGTCAATCCACTATGTTCTGCAACATGCTCCATAAAAAGAGACCTGGATTCTAAGTCAGTCATATTCTTCTTAACTGCAATAATGTATTTACAAAAAGATACCTCTGGTAATTTCAATGGAGGAGTTGATGATACCCTAAATGGAATCACTTTACCTCTAATTATATCACCACTGTTTAATAATTGTTTCACCCGAAATCCATAAGGTTAAGGAGATTTTGGGTGCAACACAAAGTATGTTGAGTGCCTTACAAGGCTTGCAGTCTGAAAGGCTAAAGAATTAGGGAGTCTTTGCAATCTAAACCAATACTATCAACAAGGAGACTTGGGATAGGTGAGGTTCTAATCACTCCTGTGGACAATCTAATACCAGCATGATGTATTGAGTCTAATATTTTTAACCGGCGTGGGGTGGCTGAAGAGCATATTTCACATTCATAACTAATTTTGGAAAAAATCAAGGCCTTGTATAATTTTACGATAGTATTGCGGTCTGCCCCCATGATGTATAGGACAACACTTTTAACAGATTCAGAGCCTCAAGACATTTAGCTTTTAATGCTTTTAAGTGAGAAACCCATGTAAGCCTACAATCAAATGTCAAACCTAAAAATTAAGCTTTACTTAAACATGGGATCCGTTGACCTTTCATGTATTTATCCGGGTCTGGATGTACTCCCCGGATACGACAGAAATGGACAATAGTAATTTTACTTGTCAAGAACTTAAATCCATTCATATCGGCCCACTCGATAATTTTGTCAATTGAGAGTTGTATTTTTCTCTCAACCATTGCCATTCTAGCTCCCACAAATGATATGGAGAGATCATCCACAAATAATTTTGAGAGAACATCACCTAGGAATGACGGAGGATATCCCATTAATTGCTAGTGCAAACAGGGTTACACTCAGCACCCTACCCTGAGGAACTATTTCTTCCTGGCACTTACTCTCTGATAGAGTTTCCCCCACTCTCACTTGAAAAACTCTATGTGAAAGAAATGACTGAATAAATAGTGTTAGCTCTCCTCTTAATCCAAACTCATGAATTCTTTTAAGTATACCATATCTCCATGTGGTATCATATGCCTTTTCAAGATCAAAAAAGACTGTCACATGGTGCTGTTTGGAAGCAAATGCTTCACAAATAGAGGACTCAAGTCGTATCAGCACATCAGTCGTTGAGTGCATTTTTCTGAATCCACATTGAATGGGTGATAAAATACCTTTCTTTTCAAGGTACCACATCAGTCTTACATTGACCATCTTCTCCATGATTTTACATAAACCAGATGTCAATGCAATTGGCCTATAATTTGCTGCTAAAAACTTGTCCTTGCTGGATTTTAAAAAGGCTAAAATAATGGCTAGTTCCCAAACACTTGGATAACTATGATCATGCCATATTCTATTAATAATGCTTAAAATAAATAACTTTGTATTAAAAGGTATGTACCAAACGTGTGTCATACGATCGTACATAGTTCATTTTGTGTATATATTATGCTTGTATCATCACTCTTCCCTTGCACTAAAAAGAACCTGAATAAACATGCCTGTTTTTCTCAGCGGTAACTGTTTCGGTTTTGAACATGAAATTTCCTGTTGCATTGAGCTTTTGTATATAAAGGAGAGTGTTCTATAATAAACTCACACAGTTGCTTTCATCCTGTCTTTGAGTCACAACCTTCTCTCGGCCCGTCACATTGGTGACCCCGGAAATCAACTCGCTCCTCCCGCCTTCCACCCCCACTCGCCCCTCCATCGTTGGTACGATGGCAGACTCTACGGAAGTTAATGCTGCGGCTCCCCCATTGAAACTTTCATCATTCGCCAGCGGAGAGGTGTTTGCTTGGTTTCAGCGCGCAGAAGTCCAGTTTCTCATCAAGGGCATGACTGTTTCTCATCAAGGGCATGACTCCCTCAACCACCAAGGCAGATTATGTTCTCGCGGCGATACGCGAGAACACCTTCCCGGGAACATCAGACTGGCTTTGTGAACAAGGAGACACCCCAAAAACATATGACGCCCTCAAAACATACCTTCTGCAGCAGTACTCGCCGTCGCCAGCCGCCCGTATAGCAAAGCTTTTTCAGCTCTCGCAACAACTTTCGGGGGATCAAAGGGCTTCAGTCGCCCTCAGGGGAATGACCAGTATTGCTCGCCGACAACCTGCCACAGACGGCTCTCCTCGTGAGGTGAACTTACTTCGTGCCTTTTGGATACACCGTTTACCCGGACCTTTATGCGCTGCCATATAGGACATATACGCCTACCCCGTAACATGCCGAAGCGGCAACAAAGCCACCCACCACCCACCACTCGCTCGCGCCCCAACCAACGACTTCTACAGCCCCTTACTACCTCCCATCTGCCGCAGTTTTGCTACTACCACTTAAGATTCGGGGCCGCAGTTTTGCTACTACCACTTCAGATTCGGGGCAACAGTGAAGAAATGTGCCAAGGATTGTCAGTGGCCAAAAAACATGTAAGTAGGCTATCGCTCGTGGCGGTGGCCTCCCGTGTTTCTAATCTTTTCTTTTTACATGATGCAGGAACGGGCGTGCGATTTTTGGTAGACACGGGTGCTTGTCGTTCTCTTTTGCCAAGGGAACTATTCAGGACACGACGTAGTCTGTCTAGGTCTGCCGACGTCCGCCTGGTAGCTGCCAACAGATCTGCGATACCCACCTAAGGTTACGAGAACCTCACATTATCGTTCGGAAACGGTAAATTTGATTGGAATTTTCTCGTTGCTGACGTCACATTGCCAGTCCTCGGTGAGAATTTCCTCTCTCTTTTCCACCTTCTGGTTGATGTCGCCCACCGACGATTGGTCATCGCAGACTCGTACTTGTCGACACCTCTTCAACCCGGCCCCTCCAACCTCGCTCTCCCCATCAGCATGCCCACGGATGCTTACGCCCACCTCCTCACATCGTACCCGGAAGTTTTCCGTCCAGAACTTCGCTAAACGCCCATGGTTCCTGCCAAGAACGGTATATATCAAGACGACCGGACCCCAAGTCTTCGCAAAATTCAGACGTCTAACACAGGAACGATTGGCAGCAGCCAAACAGACGTTCGCCAAAATGGAGGAAATGGGCCTTTGCCAAAAGGCCTCCAGCCCATGGTCGTCACCCTTACACATCGTTCTGAAGAAAGACGGCTCCCTCCGTCCGTGCGGGGATTACAGGTGCCTGAACATGCAGACAGAACCGGATCAGTACCCCCTCCCAAACATTGCCGATGTGACCTCCTACCTGCACAAAGCAAAGGTTTTCTCTACGCTCGACCTCCTGAAGGAGTATTATAAGGTGCCTATGAACCCAGAAGACTTCCCCAACACCGCCATCACCACTCCGTTTGGTACATAAACCTTCAATTACTACTGTTTTGGCCTTCGTAATGCTGGGGCCACGTTTCAACGTCTCATGGATGGCATCTTAGGGGATCTTCCCTTCTATGTATGTTATGTGGATGACATACTTGTTCTCCTCCTCAAAAGAGGAACATCTCCGTCATCTGCGCATCGTGCTCGACCGCCTGCAACAAAACGGCCTTGTAGTTTGGTACGACAAGTGTACCTTTGGCGCCAACGAAGTGTCGTTCTTATGGCACTGCATCACTCCTGAATGAGTCCATCCTCTCCCTGAGAAGGTAGCAGCCGTTCAGGACTTCCCCGCGCCCTCGACCGTCAAAGCTCTGCAGGAATTCTTGGGTATGATCAACTATTATCACAGTTTTCTGCCAGCCATTGCCGCCACTCTTGCTCCCCTCTACGCCTCCCTCAAGGGCAAGCCAAAGGACCTGAAGTGGGGTCCCTTTCAAGAAGCGGCCTTCTACAATGCAAAGAAGGCCCTATCAACCGCTGAAGCTCTCTCTTTTCCTATCCCACATGTCCCTCTCCTTCTCTTCACCAATGCCAGCGATGTCGCTATTGGTGCAGTACTTGAGCAGGTGGTCAACGGATCGCCCCGCCCATTGGCCTTCTTCGGCAGAAAACTGTCCAAGGCAGAATCGGGTTATTCTACCTTTGATCGCGAATTGCTGGCGGTGCACTTGGCTGTCCGTCACTTTCAACATTTCTTAGAAGGTACGCCCTTCGTCATTCGCACAGACCACATGCCTCTGGTGCACGCCTTCACTTGACAGTCTGACGCCTGGTCCGCCCGTAAACACCGACATATCTCCGCCGTGGCTGAATACAATTGCCCAACGACAGGGTCCAGAGTATCAAGCAAGTAGGACATCCTGCACATCCCTCCGTTGGGAATACTTCCTCCTCGGAGACTCCAACACCACCCTCCTCTGTGCCGTCAGTACTGGTAGACTGCAACCTTGGATTCCTGCTCCCATGCGCCGGCAGGTGTTTGATTTCATTCATGGACTTTCACATCCATCGTGCCGTTCTACTGCTCAGCTGCTGAAGACGAAATTCAATTGGCACGGCATTTCTAAGGATGCTAAGGATTGGGTCAGCGCCTGTACTTCTTGCCAAACTTCCTAAGTAAATCGACACACGGATTCAGGAGTGGGCACCTTTCCTCAACCTCAGTGTCGTTTCTCACACATTCACGTCGACGTTGTAGGCCCCCTACCCACATCACAAGGACATCGTTACCTGTTTACCGTTATCGACCGCTCCACTCGTTGGCCTGTAGCCATTCCCATGGAAACTGCAACGTCCGCCGCATGTACGTCTGCCTTACTCTCGGGATGGATTGAATGATTTGGTATTCCTGAGCATATTACTTTTGACAGGGGTACCACTTTCACCTCTCAATTGTGGACATCATTAGCGTATCTCCTGGGCATCACCCTACATCAGACAACGGCCTACAACCCCGTTACCAATGGAATGGTTGAACATTTTCATCGCACCCTCAAAGCATCTTTGATGTCCGGCTGCAAGGATTTCAACTGGTTTACTCAGCTTCCCTGGGTCCTCCTGGGACTAAGGACCACTCCTAAAGACGCTCTCGACGTCTCGGAGGCTGAAATGGTGTATGGCGACCCATTGGTCGTCCCTACCGAATTTTTTCCTTCTACAACCTCTTCCGACGATCTCCAGTGCATACGTCCCGACATGGAAAAATTTACTCTATGCCGCCACACTTACAAGCCCCCAGTGAAGCATCACATACCGACAGACTTGCACTCTGCAATGTCTTCCTGCGCAACGACACTAGCAAGCCACCGCTAACGCCCCCTTACACGGGCCCTTTCCTTGTGATCCGACGTAGTCTGAAAGCATTCCTACTAAACATTCATGGCAAAGAAGACTGGGTCTCCATTGATCGTCTAAAACCTGCTTATTTCCTGCCAGATGACCTGCCTACAGTTCGCCTCTCTAGATCAGGGTGCCCTATTTAACACGTACAGTATGTCATTTTTAGTGAGGGAGCGATGTACCAACTATGTGTTACACGAACGATCGTATATAGTTCATTTTGTGTATATATTATGCTTGTATCTTCGCTCTTCCTTTGCACTAAAAAGAACCTGAATAATCATGCCTGTTTTTCTCACCGGTAACGGTGTCGGTTTTGAACGTGAAATTTCCTGTTGCATTGAGTTTTTTATTGATTGATTGATCGAAAGTTTTCTGGCATCCTGACATCTAATGTCATTGAAGCCGATAGCATTTATTATATATGGAAAATAAAGGAGAATTCAATTAAAACCAGAAAAGTTAAGAAGTCATTATAATAATTAAATAGTTTTCAAAAGACATGCTTCTGAAATAAATCTAAAAATTCCGCTCGCATAGTAGGACACATCATGTCCAAGAATTGTGGCAAGGATGAACCTACCATCCTCACCTCGAGCCTCAAACAGATATCTATTTCTCAAGTTAGTAAAATTAGGGCATTCGGTCAACAAATGTCTCACTGTTAAAGTTACTAAACAGTCCTCGCAATATGGTTGGGGTTGGCCCTTCAGCAGAAACTTGTGTCAACCGTGTGTGACTAATACGGAGACGACAAAGAGTCGTCTCCCATTTTCGGGGTATCTTGTTATACCTCCAAGGTGATATGATATTTGTTACTTACCTCATTTTATTGTCATCTAAGACTATCCCAGTGCTGTTGCCATTTATTACAAACCAATTTCTTGATGTAAGGTAGGAAATCATTACAGGGAATGGGATACCGCCTTGGTAGTAACTCGGATGCAGCATTCTTCGCCAGTAAATCTGCCTTCCCATTCTCAGACACACTTACATGTGCCGGAACCCAACAAAATCGAACTGTTATACCTCTCCGTCCAACAATAAAAAGCCATTCCAAAATCTTTAAAACTAGAGGGTTACTAGAATTAAAAACTTCTAAAGCTTGAAGAACAATCCTTGCATCTCTAAAAATTGTAAAATTACCCTCCTTTTCCAACGCTATTTTCTCAATAGCGGTTACTATGCCATACAGTTCGGCAGTAAATATGGAAGAAAATAGAGGAAGTGCACCTCTACAATTAAAATCATTACAATACTATGTACTCCAAATCCAATGCCAGCATCAGATTTGGAGCCATCAATATATATAAAAGTCGATCCACTATGTTCTGAAACATGTTCCATAAAAAAAGACCTGGATTCTGTCAGTCATATTCGTCTTAACTCCAATAAAGTAATTACAAAAAGATACGTCAGGTAATTTCCATGGAGGCGTTGATGAATGGAAGCACCTTAATTCTAATTATATCCAGATTGTTTAATAATTGTTTCACCCAAAACCCAAAAGGTTGAGGAGATTTTGGGTGCAACTCAAAGTATGTTGAGTGCCTTACAAGGCTTGCAGTCTGAAAGGCTGAAGAATTAGGGAGTCTTTGCAATCTAAACTAATACCGAATAATAGAGGACATTCGGTAAAGGTCCAGAGGCAACTCCCCAGCATCGACAAGGAGACTTGTGATAGGTGAGGTTCTAAAGGCTCCTGTGGACAATCTAATACTAGCATGATGTATAGAATCTAATATTTTTAACCGGCTTGGGGTAGCCGAGGAGTATATTTCGTATCCATAACTAATTTTGAAAAAATCAAGGCCTTGTATAATTTTAAAATAGTATTGTGGTCTGCCCCCATGATGTATGGGACAATACTTTTAAAACATTCATAGCTTCAAGACATTTAGCTTTTAATGCTTTTAAGTGAGAAACCCATGTAAGCCTACAATCAAATATCAACCCTAAAAATTTAGCTTCAGTTGCACATGGGATCCGTTGACCTTTGATGTATATATCCGGGCCTGGATGTACTCCCCGGATACGACAGAAATGGACAATTGTAGTTTTACTTGTCGAGAACTTACATCCATTCATATCAGCACAATGGATAATTTTATCAATAGAGAGTTGTATTTTTCTCTCAACCATTGCCATTCTAGCTCCAGCAAATGATATGGAGAGATTATCCACAAATAATGTTGCGAAAACATCACCTAGGAATGACGGAGGATATCCCATCAATTGCTAGTGCAAAAAGGGTTACACTCAGCACACTCCCCTGAGGAACTCCTTCCTGGCATTTACTCTGTGACAAAGCTTCTCCAACTCTCACTTGGAAAACTCTATGTGAAACAAATGACTGAATAGAGGTAGCTCTCCTCATAATCCAAACTCATGGATTCTTTTAAGTATACCATATCTCCATGTGGTATCATATGCCTTTTCAAGATAAAAAAAGACTGTCACATGGTGCTGTTTGGAAGCAAACGCTTCACAAATGAAGGACTCAATTCGTATCAGCAATTAGTCATCGAGTGCATTTTTCTGAATCCACATTGAATGGGTGATAAAATACCCTTCTTTTCAAGGTATCACATCAGTCTTACATTGATCATCTTCTCCATGATTTTGCACAAACAAGATGTTAATGCAATTGAGCTATAATTTGCTGCTAAAAACTTGTCCTTACCAGGTTTTAAAAAGGCTAAAATAATGGCTAGTTCCCAAACACTTGGATAACTATGATCATGCCATATTCTATTAAAAATGCTTAAAATAAATAACTTTGTATTAAAAGGTACGTGTTTAATCATTGCATAAGGAACTCTATCGGGTCCAGGGGCTGTATCGTTACACGTAGCAAGAGCAGAATCAAATTCTCTTTAAGTAAAAGGAGAATTGTATGACTTGCTTTCTTGTTGCGAGGTTTAAAACTTTCTTTTCTTCAATGCTCCTATACTGGTGACCAGGAGCTGCTTCACACTTGCACGGTACATTTGAAAAATGGTCAACCAAGGCATTGCTAACTTCAGTTGCTCCAGTCATATACTGGCCATTTACCTTTAACACTGGTGGTGGGTTTGGGGTGAATTTGCCTGCTATCTTTTTGACTTTCCTCCACACAGATGATGTTGGTGTTCTACTGTTAATGGAGGAAACAAATGACATCCAAGACTGGCGCCTAGCTTCTTTCATGGCATGACGGAACTGTGCTCTACATTTCTTGTATCTGACTAAATTCTCCTCAGTACGGCGCATGCGCAATCGAGTTAGAGACTTTCTTGTGGCTCTGTGCAGGGCAGTTAGTTCTGATGACCACCAGGGGACTAGTCGTTGTCTGAATATCCCTGTTGTTTTGGTAATGGAATTCACTCCTGCTGTGTGAAGAGTTCCATTAAGTAGGTCTATGGCATTATCAACACTTTCAAACTGTTCTGCATTTCCTTCAATTTCACTTAACTCCCAAAATCTATTCCAGTCCGCCTTATCAAGATTCCATCGAGGCGATCTCTGTAAAGGTGGACCATTGTTGGTGTTTATAATGATTGGTGCATGATCAGTAGTATGCCAATCATCTAATATTCTCCAATTAAAATCGAGAAGACAGTTAGAACTTGCAACTGATAGGTCAATGCAGGACAAGGAACCTGTCTGAACATGAAAATGTGTGGGCTCTCCTGTATTAAGGAGCCCGACATCTTCATTCTCCAAAATTGATGATATAATTTTACCCCTTGCATTTGCCAAAACATCACCCCATAAAGGATGTCTACTATTAAGATCTCCTAGTAAGAGAAAAGGTTGTGGGAGTTGTTTAATCACCTCTACTATATTATCATATGAGATGTTATCATTTGGAGGCAAGTAAAGAGAACAAATTGTGTATTTTCTCCCTATATCAATCTGTACAACCACTGCCTGCAGAGGGGTACAGATAGACAAAGATATTTGGGGAACATCTCGACGAACGTATATAAGACTTTCCCCATGGTTCCCTGCTCGTTGATCATATGGTGTCCTATAGCTAACATACTCTCGAGGACAAGGATTATTAGCATCGAGCTTGCTTTCTTGTAGACATATTGTTATAGGGGAGTGCTCACATATGAGGAGCTTAAGCTTTTCATATTTCGCCCTTAAACCCTGGCAATTCCATTGCAGAATGGAGGAAAAAACTATGGTTTATTTTTTTTCCAAGACACCTTATATGAAGTCTTCCCATTGGCAATATTTGATCTAACAATACTTCCCAGTGGTATCCCTAGAGAGGATCTTGATATAGTGGGCTTTTTGTTCCGCTTTTTCTTTTTGTCCTTTTGATCCAATGGTTGAGGAGGATGGTGGCCCTCAACTTGAATTTCTGATTTATTTATTCAATTTACCTTCTAGTTGATCAGAAACATCAGCAGACAAGATATATATTTATTTGAAGTCGTGACTTTAATGTTTCTTATGGTAGAAGGTGAGAGAGATGGAGGTCTCTCTCTTTTTCGATTAAAAGGTTGTGAGCTGTTAGGTTTTTGCAACAGTGACGAGACATCACAGGTGTGTGTGTGTGTGTGTGTGTGTGTCTGTAAGCAGGTTAGCCATTACTAACCCCTACTCCCCCCCCCCCCCCCCACTCCCGCTAACTAGCGTTCAAGCTTTGCCAAAAGTATAATTTTCTAATTAATAGCGAAAGTTTGTATTAGTATGAAAAGAAATCCACATACATTTCTTAATGTAGTAAAATTATGGCAATTAAAAGTTCGCCAGTAAATTACATCCTATAACTCCTAAACCTTAAAGCTGCTGAAATGTCGTATTGGTGTTCTACAATTTTGCACATCTACAAACCTCCAAAGACTGAAAAGCATTTTTATTTTAAAACAATTTCGTTGTAAAAATGAGAGTATTATCTATAGCCTCCCCTTAATTCCATGAGCTAACTCCTAAAAGAATTTCAATGCTTCTTTCCTTGAACTAGACTTTTATTGTTTACTAGCATATTCTACAGATTCCACAGCTGAAATATTATTAAAGTTGCAATTTTAAACACAAGAAGAAAAATAACCAATAATCATTTACTAACTTCATCATCCAAATACATTATTAATGACTGTATTAAAGAAATTGGAGAATAAAGTAAGTTAAGGTATAAAACAGAATGAGCATAGACGAAAGTCACACCATATGGAAAACTGACATTTAACTCAAATTTATACATCCTCACATTAATGACGAAGTATATACAAATCATTAATTAAATACAAATTAAAGAATATGGGAACCAAGTTTGCATAAAGCTAAACATACAACCTGTGACATTTACCTCAAATTAGAAATATAATCATCATCAACATTAAACAATAGTGTGACAGTTTCTTACCATTCAGAAGTTTTTCTTGATAACATGCTCGATAAAATTTTTTATTGTTCACTCATGTTTACCTGGGGGTTGAAAATAAAATAACTAATAGTAAGTGAAATTAAAAACTTTTTGTAATACACATAAACGTTTACATCCTACACATGACAAAAATTTACTTTTATTTGCCAAAAATAAAGTAATTCTTTTATAATGGCTATTCATTCGTAAAATTATGCCTGAATACTTTAGATAGGAGTATGAATTCAGCGCAAGCTGGGACAGCCATGGATTCGTATAGAATTAGTTGTAACTATTAATTGGTGCATGTTGAAGCCATACCTCTGGCCACTCACCTTTCAGTCAGGCTGCTTATACAAGATACTTGGTCGAGTATGATTTCGGAGCATGGCACCGAAGCTTTGCTCTGTAACTGCTTATGTAGACATAAATGCTGAACCACCTGCATTTCCTATACCACTAAGCACGTAGTCTGAATGGCCTAGTTATGTGGTCATATATGCAAGCTTCTTTCACTACATTTGAGCTACATACTCAACAGCAGCAGCAAATACCTCAGGTTGGAAAAATTCAAGCAGATGACTCAATGCATAGAGCATACAAGTCCATGACTGAATATGTATACTTTATATCTAGACACACATACTTGTGTATCTATTAATTACATAAAAAAAAATTTAATGGTATGTTTAAAATAATAATGAATATGTACATCATTGTGAGAACACTCGTATCAATACGAACTATGAGTGCAAATTTCAGTGTTTATTTTGACATTAATCATAAGTTATGCATTATCAGTAAAGTTGAGAGGGTGGGCAAAAGATAGCGAGAAGTTGAGTTGATTGGCGACCGATTGCGAGCAATTGAAAGGGGCGGCAACTGATTGCGAGCAGTTAAAAAGGTAAGTAACACATTACGAGCAGTTGATAGGGCATATAATCAATCCCAAACAGATGATAGGGTGCACAACTGACTGCCAGCATTCATGGAAGTTTGCGACTGATTGGGAGCAGTTGAGCAGTGCACGACCAATCACGAGTAGTAGAGAGGGTGTGCAACCGATTGGGAGCAATTGAGAAGGTGGCCAATTGATCCCGAGCAGTTAAGAAGGTGCATAAGTACTCAGGAGCAGTTGAGAAGTTGCACAACTGATCAAGAGCAGTTAAGATGGTGCACAACCAGTCGCGAGCAGTTGCGAGGGTGAGCAACCGATCGCAAGCAGTTCAGCGGGTGTGCGACCAATCATGAGCAGTTGAGAGGGTGCGAGACCAATCGTAAGCAACTCGGAGGATATGCAACAAAGTGAGAGGATGAACAAACACCACAATCAGTTAAGATGGTGCATGACATAGTGAGCAGTTGAGATCCATCATGAGTGGTGGAGACCATTCACAAGTTGAGACCATAAGGAGCACAACCGATTGTAAGCAGTTGCCAGGATATGTAAGCAATCACCACAAATTGAGGGGGTGAGCAAACGATTGCAAGAAGTTGAAAGGGTCCACGATCACTCACGAGCAGTTGAGAGGGTGTACGACCGATCACAAGCAGTTGAGAAGGTAGACAACTTTTAAAGAACCGCTGACACGGTGGGCGACTAATTGCAAGCAGTTGATAGGATGTGCGACCGATCGCTAGCAGCTGAGAGGGTAAGTGACCAATCACGGGCAATGTAGAGTGTGATTGATTGATTTGAGGTTTTTTGGAATCCTGACATTTATGGTCATTGACTCAAATATCATTTATTGTAAATAAAAAATAAAAATAGTTAATTAGAAACATAAAAGCAAGTAAAACATATTTCAGAAGACCTGCTTCTGAAATCAATCTAAAAATACCACTAGCATGGTGGGACACATGTCCAAGAATCTTGGCAGGGATGAACCTGCCATCCTCACCTAAGACTTCAAACAGATAACTATTTCTTTCACTACTATATATGGGGCATTCGGTCAACAAATGCCTCACTGTCAATGATACCAAACAGTCATCGTAATATGGCTGGTATTGGTCGGTAAGCAGATGTTCATGTGTCAACTGAGGGTGACCAATGTGGAGACGACAAAGAGTAGTCTCACACTTTCGGGGCATCATGTTATATTTCCAGGGGTATAAAACTTTTGTTACTTCGTGCATTTTATTTTTAATTAAACTATCCCAGTACTGTTGCTTAATTATTAGAATTCAAATGTTTAATGTTGGGTAAACAATCACCACAAAGAATGGGATCCTTTCTTGGTCGCAACTCAACTGCAGCATTCTTTGCCAGAAAATCGGCCTTCTCATTTCCAGACACATCTACGTGTGCTGGAAACTACCAAAATTAACTATTATACCTCTTAGTCCAATAATGAAATGTCATTCTAAAATCTTTAAAACTAAAGTGTTACTGTAATTAAAAACTGCTAAGAATGAAAGACACTCCTTGCATCACGATAAATTGACCCCTTCTTCCAACGCTATTTTTTCAACAGTGGTAATTATACCATATATGGAAGCTGTCAGAGAAAGTGCACCTCTACAATTAAAAGCATTACTATATACTCCAAATCCAATGCCAGCATCAGATTTGGAGCCATCAGTATATATAAAAGAAGATTCCTTATGTTTTTCAACATATTGCATAGAAAGAGACCTGGCTTCTATGTCAGTCATGTTCTTTTTAACTCCAATAAAGTATTAACAAAAAGATACCTCTGGTAATTTCCATGGAGGCATTGATGATATCTTAAATGGAAGCACCATAGTTCTAACTGTATCAAGACTGTCTATCAATTGTTTCACCTGAAAACCATAAGGTTGAGGAGACTTTGGGTACAACTCAAAGAATGCCAAGTGGCTTACAAGGCTTGCAGTCTGTCAGGCTAAAGGATTAGGATGTCTTTGCAGCCTAAACCAATACCAAATAATAGAAAACTTTCGGTAAAGATCTAATTGTAATTCTCCAGTGTCAACAAGGAGGCTTGGGATAGGCGAAGTTCTAAATGCTCCTATTGCCAATCTGATACCAGTATGGTGCAAAGAATCTAAAATCTTTAATCGGCTTGAGGTGGCTGAGTTGTATATCTCACACGCATAACTATTTTTTGAAAAAATTAAGGCCTCATATAACTTGAAAATAGTATTACGGTCTGGCCCCTTGATGTATGCGACAAAACTTTTAAAGGATTCAAAGCCTCAAGATACTTTACTTTTAAAGCTTTTGAGTGAGGGATGAATGAGTGATTTTAAGTTCTCTGGCATCCTGACATCAAAGGTCATTGATGCCGAAATCATTTATCATAAATAAAGACTACAGTAATATTCAATTGAAACCATATATGTAAATATTTTATAAAAGTTAAAAAGCATTCGGAAGACCTGCTTCTGAAATAAATAAAAAAATGCCACTAGCATTGTACGACACATCATGTCCAAGGATTTTGGCAAAGATAAACCTCCCATCCTCACCTCGAGCCTCATAGAGATATCTACTGTATTTCTTTCTGTGCAATATGTGGAGCATTCAGTCAACAAATGCCTCATTGTGAAGGGTATCAAACAGTCGTTGCAATATGGTTAGTGTTGGCCAGCCATCAAAAACTCGATGTGTCATCCAAGTGTGACCAATGCGGAGACGACAGAGAGTAGTCTCCCACTTTTGGGGCATCATGCCAAGGGAATATGACATTTTCAATTTCTCTCATCTTATTTTCAGTTAAACTATCCCAATGCTGTTGCCAATTTTTATAAAATTCTTAATTGCCAGTAAAAATTCATTAGAGAGAATGGGATACCTTCTTGGTAGCAACTCAGCTGCAGCACTCTTTGCCAGTGAATCGGCCTCTTCATTTCCGGACACAACTACATATGCTGAAACCTAGCAAAATCGAACTTTTATACCTTTCGGGACAATAATTAAAAGCCACACTAAAATATTTGAAACTAAGGGGTTACTGGAATTAAAACCTTGTAAAGCTTGAAGGATACTCCTAGTATAACTAAAATGGTAAAATTGCTCTCCTCTTTTAATGCTACTTTCTCAATGGCGGTTAGGATGCTATTTAGTTCGGCAGTAAATATGGAAGATATTGGATATTAAAAGCATTACTATATACTAAAATCCAACGCCAGCAAATTTTGAGCCATCAGTATAGAAAGTTGACTCCCTATGTTCTACAACATGTTCCATAAAAAGAGACCTAGCCTCTAATTCAGTCATGTTCTTTTCAATACCAATAAAATATTTACAAAATGATATCTCTGGTAATTTCCATGGAGGGGTTGATATCTTAAATGGAAGCACGTTACTTCTAATTATATCAAGGCTTTTTAATACTTGTTTCACCCCAAAGCCATAAGGTTGAGGAGATTTTGGGTGCAACTCAAAGTATGTTGAGTGCCTTACAAGGCTTGCAGTCTGAAAAGGCTAAAGAGTTAGGGATTCTTTGCAACCTAAATCAATACCGAACAAAAGAAACATTCGGTAAAAGTCTAAAGGCAATCCTCCAGCATCACCAAGGACACCTGGAATAGGTGAAGTTCTAAACAATCCTGTGGATAGTCTAATACCAACATGGTGTATAGAATCTCATATCTTTAATCGGCTTAGGGTGGCTGAGAAGTATATTTCACATTCATAAGTAATTTTTGAAAAAAATAATGCCTTTTGTAAGTTTAAAAGTTTTGCGGTCTGCCCCCCATGATGTATGGGACAATACTTTTAAATGATTCAGTACCTTAAGACATTTAGCTTTTAATGCCTTTAACCCTGGATAGGTACGGTGGGTCGTTTGCGACCCCGAGCGTCAAAAAAAAACAGGTTTTTCTCACGTGACTCACCCCCGTGACTGAATTTGTGGGTGATCGACCTGCAGGAGGTGTCTCCCCTACACGCTCTAGTAGTGTCCAGATGTGCATTGCTGTAGCTGTACTCCTTCCCCGATTTCTGAGACGCGTCGGGGTCGTTCGCGTCCGAGTTTACCCTTCTAGGGTAGTTTGCATAATTATCAAAGTTATTACGTATTATGAAATTGTCGTAGAATGGTGCAACTTGTATAGGTTATCAGTTGTGGAAAGTCTTGGTGGATTGTTTGGCTACCATGTGCATGTTTCTTTTTTTAGTTAAAATGTCGTTCATCACCACGAGGACCATTTTACCGCGAGTGCCCCTTTTTCATTTTTTTTCATTTTTTTGCCAAGTCATTTTTCCGTAAGATATTGCCAAATAGTGTCGTAAAACTTTTGCTTGTTTAGTGTTGGAAAGTGTGTCTAGATGATCTGGCTACCCATGCATGACTTTGTTTTTGTCAGATACGACGTAGTTATTGGTATATTGGGTATTTAACTGCGGTTACCAATTTCTGTTTTTTTTCAATATTTGTAAAAATTACTACGTAGTAAGGAATTGCCGTATATTATTCATTTTTTTTTCATGTTTATGTGTTAGAAAGTGTGCCTTGATGGTTGGGCTAACACGTGCATGTCTTTTTTTTTATCTGAGATGTCGTATATTAGAATGTCGGGCATTTTACCGCGAGTGTCCCTTTTTCATTTTTTTTCATTTTTTTGCCAAGTCATTTTTCCGTAAGATATTGCGAAATAGTGTCGTAAAACTTTTGCTTTTTTAGTGTTGGAAAGTGTGTCTAGATGATCTGGGTACCCATGCGTGATTTTGTTTTTGTCAGATACGACGTAGTTATTGGTATATTGGGTATTTAACTGCGGTTGCCAATTTCTGTTTTTTTCAATATTTGTAAAAATTTACTACGTAGTAAGGAATTGCCGTATATTATTGATTTTTTTTTCATGTTTATGTGTTAGAAAGTGTGCCTTGATGGTTGGGCTAACACGTGCATTTCTTTTTTTTTATCTGAGATGCCGTATATTAGAATGTTGGGCATTTTTCCGCGAGTGCCCCTTATTATTTGTTTTGCATTTTTTTGCTTAGTCATGTTACCGTAAGGAATTGGCAAGTAGTGTCGCAAAACTTATATTTTTATAGTGTTGGAAAGTGTTTCTAGATGATCTGGCTACCCATGCCTATTTTTTTTTTAGCCAGATATGGCGTATATATAAGTATGTGTTCGATTTTCCTGTGATTGCCATTTTTTCGTTTTTTCTCATTTCTTTCAAAATTACTACGTACTAAGGAACTATCACAGAGTAATATTTCATTTATATGTTTATTTGTCGGAAAATATGCCTTGATGGTTTGCCTAGCACGTGGCTGAAATTTTTTTTTTCTGAAATGCCGTATATTAGAATGGCCATTTTTCCACGAGTGCCCCTTTTTATTTGTTTTGCATTTTTTTGCTTAGTCATGTTACCGTAAGGAATTGGCAAGTAGTGTCGCAAAACTTATAATTTTATAGTGTTGGAAAGTGTTTCTAGATGATCTGGCTACCCATGCCTATCTTCTTTTTTTAGCCAGATATGGCGTATATATAGGTATGTGTTCGATTTTCCTGTGATTGCCATTTTTTCGTTTTTTCCCATTTCTTTCAAAATTACTACGTACTAAGGAACTATCACAGAGTAATTATTCATTTAGATGTTTATTTGTCGGAAAATGTGCCTTGATGGTTTGCCTAGCACGTGGCTGAATTTTTTTTTTCTGAAATGCCGTATATTAGAATGTTAGCCATTTTTCCTCGAGTGCCCCTTTTTATTTGTTTTGCATTTTTTTGCTTAGTCATGTTACCGTAAGGAATTGGCAAGTAGTGTCGCAAAACTTATATTTTTATAGTGTTGGAAAGTGTTTCTAGATGATCTGGCTACCCATGCCTATCTTTTTTTTTAGCCAGATATGGCGTATATATAGGTATGTGTTCGATTTTCCGGTGATTGCCATTTTTTCGTTTTTTCCCAATTCTTTCAAAATTACTACGTACTAAGGAACTATCACAGAGTAATGATTCTTCTAGATGTTTATTTGTCGGAAAATTTTGTTTACTTTTTTTTTGATTGAATATCATCAAATTTTTTTAGCTAAAATATTGTTTTACATTTTTTTTTTCGATTTTATTTTCCTTCAAAAAATTTTTTTTGGGTCAGAATTTTAATTTTATAGTCGTAAAATAATCGACAATTATCCAGCAACCCACCATACAATTTTTATGCATATCCAATAATAATTAGATTAGTAAATAACACCTTGAAATTGACATACCCTTCCTACATTTCAAGTGGCAGATTAGGGAGTCTGAGTCAGTGTGGTTGGCGGCCATTTTGTGGACATATCCGAAGCGTAAGCTGCCCTATCTATATATATTCTTGTTCCCTATAGAATTTGTGATATTGTGGTATATTTTTACCTGCATAAATATCATATTATATATTAAATATATGTATTTTTTTACGGAATTTCTAAGTACTCAAAAAATTACCTTTAGATATGGCCCCTGATATAAATGTAATTTACAAAATAATGAAGATTTTTTTACATATTTCTATTTTAGGATAACATATGTTTATTCCCTAAAAAAATTAGCCACTTCCTATTTCATTTGGGTACCCAAAAAAATTCATGAAATTTGGACAAATTTTTTTGGCCAAAAAAAGTTACCCTTTTTTTCTCATTTCAGATCTTCACCTCCATGGGTCTGACTTCATCCAAAATACATCAAGATGTGTCCTAAACATTCAAGAATCAATTCCTAAAAGGATTTGTGTATATATGTATAAACTTTTTTTTTATGAATTTTTATGTCAGGTCTTTTTTTTTTTCTACTTAATTTTTTAAAATATTTATAATAAATAGTTTTTCTGCAGATGAGTAGTATTTATCTATACAGTTGTTTTAAGCATTCATTGAAGTTTTTTTTGGCAAAAGAAAAAAGGAGGTTACTGCAAAAACTGATTTTTCAAGAATTTTTTTTGGCGTCGGGGTCGTTCGCGTCCGAGTATACCCTTAAAGGGGTGTCCGAGGACCGTACCTATCCAGGGTTAAGAGAGGAACCCATGTAAGCCTTCAATCAAATATCAACCCTAAATATTTAGCTTCGCCTACACCTTTCATGTAATATCCCGGTCTGAATGTACTCCCCGGATACGACAGAAATAGAAATTAGTAGTTTTGCATGTCGAAAATTTTGTCAATGGCAAGTTGTAGTTTTCTCTCAACCATTGCCATTCTAGATCAAGCAAATGATATAGAGATCATCTACAAATAGTGTTGGGAGAATAATATCTTGAGGAATGACTGAGGATATCCATTTAATAGCAAGTGCAAATAGGGTTACACTTAGCACACTACCCTGGGGAACTCCTCCTTCCAGACATTTTCTTTCCGATACAGATTCCCCCACTCTCACTTGAAAAAATATATGTGAAATAAATGGTAGCTCTCCTCGTAATCCCAAATTATGAATGATTTTATGTATAACATATCTCCATATGGTATCATATGCCTTTTCAAGGTATCAAATGGTTGTAATGTGGTGCTGTTTTGAAGCAAAGGCTTCCAAAATAGAGGACTCAAGTAATATCAACATATTAGTCGAGTGCATTTTTTTCGAAATCCACACTGGGTAGGGAATATAACACCTTTCTTTCCCAGGTACCACATCAGTCTTACATTAAACAACTTCTCCATGAACATGCATAAGCAAGATGTCAATTGGTCAATAGTTTACTGCCAAAAACCTATCCCTACCGGGTATTAAAAAGGCTAAAATAATGGCTATTTCCCAAACACTTGGATAACTATGATCATGTCATATTCTGTTGATAATGCTTAAAATAAATAACTTTGTATTAACGGGTACATGTTTAAACATTGCACAAGGAATTCCATCGGGTCCAGGGGCTGTGTCATTACACGTAGCAAGTGTGGAATCTAAATCTCTATCTGTAAAAGGAGAATTATATGACTCGTTCCCTTCCTGTTGCAAATTGAAAATTTGCTTTTCTTCAATGCTCCTATACTGGTGACCAGGAGCTGCTTCACCCTTGCATGATACATTTGATAAAGGATCAGCCAGGGCATTGCTAACATCAGTTGTTCTATTCACATACATTCACCTTCAACACTGGTGGTGGGTTGAGGGTGACTTTGCCTGCTATCTTTTTTACTTTCCTCCACACAGAGGATGGTGGTGTTCTACTGTTAATAAAGGAAACAAAAGATACCCAACACTGGCGTCTAGCTTCTTTCATGGTACGACTGAACTGTGCTCTACATTTCTTATATATAATCAAATTGTCCTTGGTATGTCGTCAGCGCAATCAAGTTAAAGACCTTCTTGTTGCTCTGTGCAGGGCAGTTAATTCTGAAGATCACCAGGGGACAGGTCGCCTTTTGAATAACCCTGTTTTTTTTGGGGGGGGAGGGGGGAATTTAATTAATTCCTGCTGTATGAAGGGTTCCCTTCAGTAAGTCTATGGCATCATCAATATTTTCAAACTGTTCAATTTCACTTAGCTTACGAAATCTACCCCAGTCTGCCTTGTCAAGATTCCATCGTGGTGATCTCTGTAAAGGTTGACCATTATTGGTGTTTAAAAATTATTGGTGCATGATCACTTGTATGCCAATCGTCTAATGTCCTCCAATCGAAGTCGAGAAGACAATTACATCTTGCGATTGATAGGCAAATGCACGACAAAGTACGTGTCTGGACATGAAAGTGTGTGGGCGCTGCTGTATTAGGGAGCCCGATATCCTCATTTTCCACAAGTGATATATTTTCCCTTGTGTTAGCTAAAACATTACCCCATAAAGGATGTCTCCCATTCATATCTCTCATTATGAGAAAAGGTTGATTGATTGATTGATTGATTTGAGGTTTGCTGGCATCCTGACATCCAAGGTCATTGACTCTCCTATATTGTTTATTGTAAATAAAAAATTTAAGAATATTCAATAAAAACCATGAAAGCAAATATACCATTTTAGAAGCTAAATCTTTCAGATGACCTGCTTCTGAAATAAAGCTAAAGATACCACTAGCATAGTAGGACATATAATGTCCAAGAATCTTGGCAAGGAGGAACCTGCCATCCTCACCTCGAGCCTCAAACAGATATCTATTTCTCTCACTACTATATGTGGGGTATTCGGTTAACATATGCCTCACTGTCAATGGTACCAAACAGTCGTCGCAATAAGGTTGATGTTGGCCAGCCAGCAAAAATTCATGTGTCATCCAAGTGTGACTAATGCGGAGACAACAGAGTAATCTCCTACTTTTGGGCCATCCCATTATACCTCCAAGGGGATATAACATTCCTTATTTCTCGCATCTTATTTTCAAGTAAACTATCTCAATAATGTGGATAATTATTATAAATAAAATTCTTAATTGTAGGTACAAAATCATCACCAGGAATGGGATACCTTCTTGTTAGCAACTCTGTTACAGCATTTTTTACCAGCGAATCCACCTTCTCATTTTCAGACGCACCTATGTGTGCCAGAACCCAGAAAAATCGAACTATTGTACCTTTCATGTCAATAACTTTAGAGCCACTCTTAAAATATTTAAAACTAAAGGATTATTGTAATTAAATACTTTTAATGCTTATGGGACACTTCTTGCATCACTTAAAATGGTAAATTTGTCCTCATCTTTTAATGCTATTTTCTCATTAGTGGTCAGTATGCCATATAGTCCAGCAGTAAATATAGAATATGCTGGAGGAAGTGCACCTCTACATTTAAAAACACTACTATATCCTCCACATCCAATGCCAGCATCAGATTTGAAGCAATCACCACATACAAGACTCTATTCCCTGGGTTCTTCAACATGTTCCATAAAAAGCAACCTGGCTTCTAAGTCAGTCATGTTCTTTTTTATACCAATAAAATATTTACAAAAAGATATATCTGGTAATTTCCATGGACGGTTGATGATATCCTCCATGGGAGCACTTTATTTCTACCCATGACTAGACTGTCTTACAATGTTTTTACCCAGAAGCCATTAGGTTGAGGAGATTTTGAGAGCAATTCAGAATATCTATAATACCTTACAAGGTTTGCAGTCTGACAAGCTAAAGATTCAGAGAGTCTTTGCAACCTAAACCTATACCAAACAATAGAAGACATCTGGTAAAGGTCTAAAGGTAACTCTTCAGCGTCAACAAGGAGGCTTGGGATAGGTGAAGTTCTAAAGGCTCCCGTGGACAATCTAATAACAGCATGGTGTATAGAATCTAAAACTTTTAATCATCTTGGGGTGACTAAGGAGTATATTCACCCCCATAACTTTTTTTTTTTAAATCAAGGCCTTGCATAATTTTAAGAGTTTTGCAGAGTGCCCCTCACGATGTATGAGACAAAACTTTTAAAAGATTCAAGAGCTACAAGACATTTTACTATTATGGCTTTCAAGTGAGAAACGCATGTAAGCCTACATTCAAATATCAACCCTAGAAATCTAGCTTCACTTACACATGGGATCTGTTGACCTTTTGAAGTATATATCCAGGTCTGGTTGTACTCCCCGAATGCGACAGAAATGGACAACAACAGTTTTACTTGTCGAAAACTTAAGCCCATTCATATCAGCCCACTGCATAATTTTGTCTTTTGAGAGTTGTAGCTTTCTCTCAACCATTGCCATTCTAGCTCCAGCAAATTCGGAGATATCAACCAAAAACAGTGTTGAGAGAATATCTTGGGGAACGACTGAGGATATCCCATTAATTGCTGGTGCAAATAGGGTTACACTTAGCACACTACCCTGGGGAACTTGTTCTTCCTAACAATTAATCTCTGGTAGAGTTTCCCCAACTCTTACTTGAAAAACTATGTGAATGAAACGATTGAATAAACAGTGGTAGCTCTCCTCTTAATCCCAATTCATGAATGGTTGCAAGTATACCATATCTCCACGCAGTATCATATGCCTTTTCAAGGTAAAAAAAAAAAAAAAAACTGTTACATGGTGGTGTTTGGAAACAAAGATTTCACAAATAGAGGAATCAAGTAATATCAACACATCAGTAGTTAAGTGCATTTTTCTAAATCCACACTGGATAGGTGATAAAATACCTTTCTTTTCCAGGTACCACATCAGTCTTACATTGACCATTTTCTCCATGATCTTACACAAGCAAGATGTTAATGCAATTGGTCGCTAGTTTGCTGCTAAAAACTTATCCTTACCGGGTTTTAAAAAGGCTAAAATAATGGCTAGTTCCCAAACACTTGGATAACTATGATCATGCAATATTCTATTGATAATGCTTAAAATAAATAACTTTGTATTAACAGGTACATGTTGAATCATGGCATATGGAATTCCATCGGGTCCAGTGGCTGTATCATTACAAGTAGAAAGTGGAGAATCAAATTCTCTTTCAGTAAAAGGAGAATTATATGACTCCTCCGTTCCTGTTGCGAAATTTAAAATTTTTTTACTACACACTTGGATGATACATTTGAGAAATGATCAGCCAGGGCATTGCTAACCTCAGTTGCTCCAATCACATAATGACCATTCACCTTCAACACTGATTGTGGGTTGGGGGTGAATTTGCTTGCTATCATTTTTACTTTCCTCCACACAAAAGATGGTGGTGTTCTACTGGTAATAGAGGAAACATAAGATACCTATAAATGGCGCCTAGCTTATTTCATGGCACGGCGGAACTGAGCCCTACATTTCTTGTATATAATTAGATTCTTATCAGTACGGCCTCTGCACAATTGTGTTGAGATCTTCTTGTGGCTCTGTGCAGGGCAGTTAGTTCTGAAGACCACCAGGGGACTGGTCGTCTTTTGAATAAACCTGTTGTTTTGGGAATTGAATTGACTCCTGCTGTATGGAGAGTTTCATTCAGTAAGTCTATATGGCATCATCAATACTTTCAAACTGTTCTGCATCCCCGTCAATTTTGCTTAGCTCACAAAATTTATCCCAGTCCGCCTTGTCAAGATTCCATTGCGGCGATCTCTGTAAAAGTGGACCATTGTTGGTGTTTATATGGATTGGTGCATGATCACTAGTATGCCAATCATCTAATGTCCTCCAATCAAAATCGAGAAGGCAACCAGAGCTTACAATTGATAGGTCAATACATGACAAGGTACCTGTCTGCACTTGAAAGTGTGTATGGTCTCCTGTATTAAGGAGTCCACATCTTCATTTTCCACAATTGATGATGTGATATTTCCCCTCGTGTTTGCTAAAATATTACCCCACAAAGGATGTCTACCATTCATATCTCCAAGTAAAAGAAAAGGTTGATTGAGTTGTTCCATCACACTACTAAGTTATACAAAATGTTATAATTTGGAGGTAAGTACAGATAACAAATTGTATATCTTCTCCTTATATCAATCTGTACAACTACTGCCTGCACAGGTGTACGAATAGACAAAGATATTTGGGGAACATCTCGAACATATATGAGACTTCCACCATGGCTCCTTACTCGCTGATCATATGGTGTCCTAAAACTAATATATTCCCGAGGGCAAGGAGTATCATGATCAAGTTTGTTCACCTATAGACATATTATTATGGGGAATGCTCATGAATAAGGAGCTTAAGTTCTTCATATTTAGCCCTTAAAGCCTGACAATTACATTGCAAAATGGAGGAAAAAACTATAGTTTATATTCTGGTAGACCTCTTGGATAAATTCTTTCCATTAGCACTTTTTGATCTAACACTATTTCCAGGTGGTTTTATTATAGAGGGTCTTGATAGATTGGATTTTGCATTTAAGATTTTCTTTGGGGATAGTGGACCTCAACTTGAATTTTTTATTTATTTAAATTGTCTTCCATTTCATCATAAACATCGATAGAAAAAACATCATATTTATTTGATGTCATAACTTTGATATTTCTTATGGAAGGGGACGAGAGAGATGGAGGACTCTCATTTCATATCAATAGGTGGTGAGCTACCCAGTTTTTCCACCCTCCCCACTACAGGTGCACCTGGTAACTTGGTCTCATGTGGAATCTCCATCAAATCTGGCAAGGACATGGCCTGAAAGAGGTTAGTACTATTGTTGGTAATGGATTACGAAGGCTGTACAGAAATGGGCAATGCCCCAGTTTAAATATATGGTGGCAGAGCATCAGAAGGCAATATGTTTACCTCGTCCTGCAGTGCTTTATTATTAATGTTGTATTTCTTTTCTTCGAATCTGGCAGTGCTAGGTGGGTTTGATGTCTCCTGTGGTAAATTTCTTTTTTTATTACCCACACTTATGCGTTCTAAACTTGATTTGTTTAGGGCAGCTTCCATGATAAGATATGGAGGAAATACGGCACCTTTTTTCATTTTTGAAAACTTTAGATGGGTGTCCAAATTTAAAACAATTAAAGCATTGCAGGGGCTTTTACTTGAAAGGACGAACTTTAATCATTTCATTTTCAATAACAATATGAAAATGTACATCAGCATCCCGGAAAATAACTATAATCATCGATGTTCCAGGAACCTTATGCACTTTCCATAGATTTATTGGATACATGGAAAGCATCTCCTCCTCCGTAAATTCTTACAGGTCTTTATTAAAGACCACTCCCCTCCCATAACTAAAATTTAAATGAGGTTTCATTTCCAATGTAATTTCATCACAGCTTGTCTGTAAGTTAGATAGTATTGCAGACTGCGTCGAGGGTTTAGCATTAATGAGATAACTATTTTTCCCAAAAGGAGATATATCACCAGGTGCCATAGTTCCTACTTTTTTCTGAATCAACTTACATTTCAAAATAATTATATATTATACCTTTAGGTTCAGCTACAAGCCATATTGGTGGTTTTAGCTTTCACTGTGAAGGCATGGGTACATTTATGTCTTTTTACAACCAATCAGAAGGTTTGTATACATCTAATTCCTTTGGGACTTTATAACAAAGAGCTCCCATGATGTACAAGTTGTTAATTTTATTATTACTAATATTACAAAGAGTATTAAACGCTGTGTTATTACTATCAAAAGATATCCATGAGTACCATTTTTCATCTCCAAGTCTCATCCTTACTTCCTTTATCAATCCATAGCACTCATCATAGTTTGCCTCTAATGGAATTTGGGCAACATGAAGGATTCGCAGCTTCCTTCCGTTACCCAAATTACTAGATTTTTAAATATCAGTAGAGTGGTCCTTTTTAGTTTCAAGGTCGTCAACAGAATCTTCCTTAATTAAATTAGCAGAGGTCGTTAACAGTGCTGTGGAAGAGTCTGTGTATCCAGGGGATGGGGGTTTGTTATTTGAAAAATCCAAAAAGCCGGGATTGAGATAGGGGTTGATTGCTTAGGTTTACTTACTCGATAATAATGAGGCTTCATACGTCAGATAGGAAATTGAAATTGTCCACTATTGGCACAATGAGAGTAAACTTCCCAGATGGTTTACTCCACACCCAACTCGAGGGATAGCATCAAACCATATATAGAGGCACAGGAGTGAGCTGAACCCGCCTGTTAGGGCCGAGACCCAGAAACTATGGAATCATCCTCCCCATATCTGTAATGATGGGCTTCCGGCCGAAAGCCAAGAGCCCTAACCCAAGTATGGGATACCCATAGATTATAAAGACCCAACACTTGAGAATTGTTCTTCCAAAAAGGTCCAAACCATCTAGGGATGGGCAATATCATCCAATACCATTTCATATAGTTTTGAATGCAAATACCTCCCAACAGTGACACCTCCTTCCATCCATCGAAGCAGGCAGAAATAACGGATGTAGGAACCTCTATGCCAGCGGCTATAATAGATGTAGTAACATCCGCACAAAAAAAATATAATTATTTATATATATATATATATATATATATATATATATATATATATAATATATCTATATATATCTATATATATATATATCTATATATATCTATATATATATATATATATATATATATATATATATATATATCTATATCTATATCTATATCTATATATATATATCTATATATATATATATATATATATATATATATATATATATATCTATATATATAATATATATATATATATATCTATATATATCTATATATATAATATATATATATATATATCTATATATCTATCTATATATATATATATATATATATATATATCTATATATATAATATATATATATATATATATATATATATATATATATATCTATAGATATATATATATATATCTATAGATATATATATATATATATCTATATATCTATATATATATAATATATATATATATATATATATATATATATATATATATATATATATATATATATATATATATTATAAATATATCATATATATTATATACTGTATATATATATATATATATATATATATATATATATATATATATATATATAAATATATATATATATATATATATATATATATATATACACTGTATATATATATATATATATATATATATATATATATATATATATATATATATATATATATATATATATAAACATATACATATTATGAATATATCATATATTTTATATATATATATATATATATATATATATATATATATACATATAAATATATCATATATTATACATATATATATATATATATATATATATATATATATATATATATGCAGTGGAACCTCTACATATGATCTTAATTCGTTCCGGGAACTGCTTCGTATGTTAACACAATTGTATGTTGGAGCAAATATTCCCATAAGATTACACTGTAATTTGTATAATTCGTTCCACAGCCCATAAACCTATAGCTCTTTAATAAATTGCTACACATAATTACACATAACATTACTACAACTGAATTATACAGAAAGATGTAAAAAAGAATAATAATAAATAAATAATAAATAAAAAAGGGTTTTTTACTGTCACATTACCTTAGAGACAGGCCTACGCAGGTGTAGAAATTGCTACGTAGGAGGAAACGGACGGTCGGCGAGGAGGTAGAGATGGCGTCTGCGATAACGTACCGTAACATACTCTAACTTACACTATGCAAACCTTAACTGAACTTAGCTTATTACTTCTATTTTCATTTTTATTTATATTCTTTTTACAATTTTTCTTTTTTATTTTTAATTTTCTTTACTTTCACTTAATTCAGTCTTAGTTTTCTTTGCTTCACGTTCTTTCTCTTCATCATGATCACTAAACCACTTTGTAGATTTTTTAAAGAAACTATAAGGGAAAGTTGCTTGGTACAGCTTTTCAGAATTTTTCGGTAATGGGTTAAACAAACATCATCGAATTGCGAAACTAAACAGCTAACCTGAAGTTTCTGTGGGTGATGCTTATCAATGAAACTAACCATGTGTTAATGATAGGTCAACATCTGTTTTATTTCAGCCAAACTGAAGATGTGATCTACCTCC
>NC_090729.1:4642727-4737727 GCF_036898095.1 Palaemon carinicauda
TTACTGGTTTGCCTCATAAAATGCTTAGCTTCGTTTTTTCCATAATAAGGGATCATAATTCCATCTATGCTATGGAATTCTTGCTGAAACTGAAAATTGCTGACATTATTGAGGTGTTAGAAAAGTGGACGTACCTGAAAATTTAGAATGCTATAATAAACATAAGGTTTTAATAGTCAATATATTTCATCTCTTCAGTATATCATACAAAAAGAAGAAATAAATCGACAAACATGATTCAGGTGATAAGTTATCAAAACCATAATCTGAGGTTATAGTATAAAAAGAAACAACAATTACCTTGTAAAATTGGTCGTCGGTCATTTCCATGTTGTCAGCAAAATGAAGACTTCTAAGAATTTTATCATATGTATCTCTCCTAATGCTTTCAGAAACCAAGTTATTGAATACATCAGGAGTTTCAGACCAGTACATTCTTCAGTAGGGAAGTTCGTTGTAGCCAGAAAGTACAAGAATAGTAAGAAAAATCTTCATATTTTGTGGTGTGATGTGGTTTTTGGAGAGCGACTTTTGTTCTGCATATATTGTGCTCTGATGACAGTTTTTCAATCCATTGTTCAGTCCAAAAAAGATTTATGCAGTCGAGAAGGTTATTTACTTTTTCTTTCAATTTGTCAAGCTCTTCATTTGGTTGTTGGACAAAATCTGGAACAGCTTTGTTAACTCTGCAAAAAAAAGGGGGGAGGGAATAAAGAAATCTAAATATGTTTGTCAAGTTTCCACAGTAAGATAAAAAAGGGAGACTGGTCGAGGAGGAGGAGGAAGGGAAAGAGAGAGAGAGAGAAAAAAATAGTATGGCCAGGTAAGTGTACTAAGTAAGCATTCAGTTTTATGTACTATATTCATGACGTCACATGTGCAAATTGCATATAGGCTGCATACCGCATCTTGTTTCGATGCCATTCAAAACCTTTCTTTTGGCATTTTTTGGCTGGTTCTTTCAATATTGATGGAAGAAATTCTTCATCATTTGTCTTTTCACTGTCATTTAAAACATGTCCTGCAATATCAATTGTGACGTCTGTGGCCAGAATCTTTCTGGGCAAATGTTAAGGATTGCATGTAACTTCATCATCTGAAGCATCTGAATCTTGGTCAGTGTCTGCATCCAGATCGTCAAGAGAGGGGGGATTTACACAAACATCTTCTTCTTTATTGCTGAGTTCATCCAAAAGGTCGTAGATTTCATTTAAAGTATATATATATACATACATACATACATATATCTATATCTATATCTATATCTATATCTATATCTATATCTATATCTATATCTATATTATTATTATTATTATTACTATCCAAGCTACAACCCTAATTGGAAAAGCAAGATGCTATAAGCCCAGGGGCTCCAATAGGGAAAAATAGCCCAGTGAGGAAAGGAAATAAGGAAATAAATAACTGAAGAGAACAAATTAACAATAAATCATTCTAAAAAAGTAATGTCAAAAGAGATATATCATATATAAACTATTAACAACGTCAACAACAAAAATGTCATATATAAACTATAAAAAGACTCATGTCCGTCTGGTCAACAAAAAAGCATTTGCTCCAACTTTGAACTTTTGAAGTTCTACTGATTCAACAACCCGATTAGGAAGATCATTCCACAACTTGGTAACAGCTGGAATAAAACTTCTAGAGTACTGCGTAGTATTGAGTCTTATGATGGAGAAGGCCTGGCTATTAGAATTAACTGCCTGCCTAGTATTACGAACAGGATAGAATTGTCCAGGGATATCTGAATGTAAAGGATGGTCAGAGTTATGAAAAATCTTATGCAACATGCATAATGAACTAATTGATCGACGGTGCCAGAGATTAATATCTAGATCAGGAATAAGAAATTTAATAGACCGTAAGTTTCTGTCCAACAAATTAAGATGAGAATCAGCAGCTGAAAACCAGACAGGAGAACAATACTCAAAACAAGGTAGAATAAAAGAATTAAAACACTTCTTCAGAATAGATTGATCACCGAATATCTTAAAAGACTTTCTCAATAAGCCAATTTTTTGTGCAATTGAAGAAGACACAGACCTTATATGTTTCTCAAAAGTAAATTTGCTGTCAAGAATCACGCCTAAAATTTTGAAAGAGTCATACAAATTTAAAGAAACATTATCAATACTGAGATCCGGATGTTGAGGAGCCACCGTCCTTGACCTACTTACAATCATACTTTGAGTTTTGTTAGGATTCAACTTCATACCCCATAATTTGCACCATGCACTAATTTTAGCTAAATCTCTATTAAGGGATTCACCAACCCCAGATCTACATTCAGGGGATGGAATTGATGCAAAGAGAGTAGCATCATCTGCATATGCAACAAGCTTATTTTCTAGGCCAAACCACATGTCATGTGTATATAGTATGAAAAGTAATGGGCCAAGAACACTACCCTGTGGAACACCGGATATCACATTCCTATACTCACTATGGTGCCCATCAACAACAACTCTTTGAGATCTATTACTTAAAAAATCAATAATAATGCTAAGAAACGACCCACCCACTCCCAACTGTTTCAGTTTGAAAACAAGGGCCTCATGATTAACACGGTCAAAGGCAGCACTAAAATCAAGGCCAATCATACGAACTTCCCGACCACAATCAAGGGATTTCTGTACTGCATTGGAGATTGTAAGAAGGGCATCACATGCTCCAAGGCCTTTCCGAAAACCAAATTGCAAACTAGGGAATAGATGATTACCTTCAGCAAACCTATTAAGACGTTTTGCCAGAAGACGTTCAAAAACTTTAGATAATATGGGAGTTATGGAAATTGGGCGGTAATCAGTGGGACTTGAGCTACCACAAACACATTTACATAGAGGAGTAACATTACCAATTCTCCAACAAGTGCTAAAAGCTCCTCTTCTTGCTAACTTGCGTAAAATAACAGATAACTTTGGAGCTAAGAAATCTGCTGTCTTTATAAAAAACAAAGGAAAAATACCATTAGGGTCTACACCTCCATAAGCATCAAGGTCCATCAACAGAGCTTTAATCTCACGAGATCGAAAAGCTAAACTAGTTAGTTTAGCCTCAGGAAAACAGGAATGAGGAAGTTCAAGTTTTTCATTACTCTGTTTACTGTCAAAAACATCAGCCAAAAGGGTTGCCTTTTCCTTTGGACAGTGAGTGACTGAGCCATCTGGTTTAAGTAAAGGAGGAACTGTTGCATCTACACCAAAGAGTGCAGATTTAAGGGTAGACCACCATTTATGTTCCTGAGTTGTACCAGAGAGGGTTTCTTTTATGATTAAATTGTACTCCTTTTCAGTTGAGGCATAAACTCTCTGAGCAAAAGCTCGAAGCTGAGTATAGTTGTTCCAGGTCAAATCTGATCTGTTACCCTTCCAAAGGTGATAGGCCTCCTGCTTCTCCAAATAAGCACGTCTACAATCATCATTGAACCACGGTTTGTCCTTCATTCGGTACCTTAGCACACGAGAAGGGATACGCCTATCAATTATGTTGACTAGATTCTCATTCAAAGGGACAACAGGATCTACACTATTATAAAATTGTGACCAATTCAAGCACAAAAGATCATGCAAAATCCCATTCCAGTCTGCTTGGGATTTCATATAAATTTTACAAGAATATGATATATCAGGGACAGGCTGCTCAGTCTTCACTAATAATGAAATCAAGGCATGATCAGAAGTCCCGACTGGAGAACCAACCTTACTAGTTATAACGCCAGGGGAGTCAGTGTATACGAGGTCCAAGCAATTACCAGACCTGTGAGTAGCTTCATTTATGATTTGCTCACAGCCTGATTCTGAGGCAAAGTCTAAAGCTCTTAAGCCATGGCGATCGGTAGGAGAGATAGAACTCAACCACTCCCTATGGTGAGCATTAAAATCACCAACAAAGACAAACGAAGCCTTTCTATCATCTTCTTGTATCTTAGCCATAATGGTAAGAAGACAATCAAAGATAGAATCATCCATGTCTGGATTCCGGTAGATTGAACACAAATAAAAGTTGTTATGCCTGCCACAAACTTTTATTACCTGAATCTCATGACATCCACATTGATAGCAGGACTTATGAGAAGCAGGGTACTCGGTCCTAATATACACCGCCATTCCCCTGGCCCTAGGAATGGAATCACGTTTCAGCATTATTGGCTTCTTAAAACCAGTTATAAGGAGCTCAGATGAGTGCCTCATATTAGAAACCAAAGTTTCTGAGCACAAAAGAATATCATACTGTCTGGACGCAACTGTAAGGTCTCGGATATTTGCATGAAGACCACGAATATTGCAATACAGAAGACGACATTGACGAAATCTAGGACGTACTGGTCCCGGATTTTGCTCAATGTCTCCAGACAGCATAAGAATTAATAGAAATAAAAAAGAGACATCATACTTAAAAACTAGATTAACAAGAATTAAAACAAAAACAATATGTACAGAATAATAATAAAAGTGATTGATGATATCCATAGACTATAGTAAAAAGTCGGAAAAACTGGTCAACATGGAGGAGCCGATACACCATGCAAGGCTAAATACCCTCCAGGATAGCCACTTCAACTGAAGGGAGGACAGTAAGGATGGTTTTGAGAAGAAAAAATCAGAAAAAGGAAAAGACAACCTCTTGATAAACCACCAGGCATCCATGGCCCTTCTATTAAGCCTGCCCAACACACCATTTCAAAAAAACAAGAGGAAGAAAAAAAAATAAGATAGAATAGTGTGCCCGAGTGTACCTAGTGTATCTATATCTATATCTATATCTATATATATATATATATATATATATATATATATATATATATATATATATATATATTTATACGAGGGGTGATCAAAAAGTTCGGTAAATGTATAAATATTTATTAAATTACGAACATTAACATGTTTTGTCACTAATCTCCTTCAAAGTACTCTCCTTCGGCACATACACACTTACTCCACCGTGCCTGCCGCTTTTGAAAACAATTGCACGAATTCCATGGTCCGGCCTTGCAACCACTCAGCCCCTTGAGCATGGTTACAAAAGCGGTCGCTCAGCACCAAGAGCATAACCGCCCGACGACCAGGAAAAAACCAACCAGGAATTATTAAGGTAGAGAAGTTGCCCCCCCTGAAGGGAAAAAAAAAAAAAAAAAACTCATACCTGGAAAGGGAACCTCCCTCGGAAGGGAAGTTACCCACCCATGGAGGCGAACCTCCTGAGCGTTCTAAATGAACTAAGGAGCTGACAGTTGTCACGGGAGAACTTCTAGGAGAAAGAAACACGCCCATGACGAAGTCGTAGAGAGGAGGCGGCAACAGCAGACTCCCCAGGCCCAAACAGGACAGCTCTGCTTCGTTGGCACATTAGGCAAACGAAAAACTAGATAGTTAACTGTGAAAATAAAATAAATAATTAGTTAACATTCATTCCCCTGGGGGAACTCCGAAGAGGAACCCCGAGAGAAAAGAACATAAGAATTACACACCAGGAATGCGCCCTCCTCCCCCACAGACACTCACGGTAAGGGGGGGGGGAAGGCGGAGAACTGTAACAAAAACAGAATTATAACAATTAAAGTTATGTAATTCATCAAAGAATGTTCACTAATAGTAAGAACAAATGAACCCCGAAGGTAAGCGTTCTACCCAGAAGCTGAAAAGTTAACAAATACAATTAGATATCATTAAAATTAAAACAAAATAAAAGAGTAGCAACTCAACCCGCAACGGGAAGGAAGCTACCGTAATACGTAGTAGTAATAAAAAGGTGAACGACCTCGAGAGAGAGAGAGAGAGAGACCGTAGTCAAACTAACTCCCTTGTTCCCTACGCTGATAGTCCAAGTTCCCCATAGGGAAGGAGGAACAGCGGAGAAAACAGATTAATAAATAAAGTCCAGCGATGACAATTCCCCACGGCGCCCGAGAATCGGAAGCCGAAGGGAGGACTGAAGGTCCAAGGGAGAGATCACGACCCATGAAATGTCACCGTGGGGGCCTGAACCACATGGAGAAGTTGTCGTACACTACACACACACACAGCACAAACACTGAAAAGGAAACTTACTGTATTTCTATACTCAAATACATACATAAACATAAGAATGTTTACATATATATTAAGTATAAGAAAAGTAAGTAATTAAGTAAAGACAAAACATTAATGGCTGCCATGCGAGGACGGAACAGAGACGTCTGCCCACCGTCCGAGCCAAAAGCGAAGTGAATCAGTTCACCGGTGTGTGAGGGGGAAGGGGTAGCTAGCTACCTCTCCCCTACCCCCTCGCTAGCTAGCGAGAGGGTAGTTAACCCTCGTTAAAAATCTAATGGCTCGTCATTTCAGCTACGCCGAAAGTAATACCCCATGTAAATAGCTTGGTTTGTATTTCGGTTACGGAACAAACAGAAATTAATGGCATTCCAGAATAGGCGAGGAAGAAGAGCGGAAACAACCCCTCTTCATCGGAGCCAGAAGTAAAGTGAGCTAAATCACAGGTGTGTGAGCGGGAGTGGTAGCAAGCTACCCCACCCCCTAACCCACACTAACTAGCGGTGTGGGTAATTAACCTTCGCTAAATTTTAATGGCTCGCAATTTCAGCTCTGCCGAAAGTATAACCCCAAATAAATATGACAAATTCGAAGATAATTTGTATTTTTCCTAACCATACAAACCTTAGTTATTTACATTGGGTTTACCTTTTAGCGTAGCTGAAATGACGAGTCAATAGTTTTTAACGAAGGTTAATTACCCCCGCGCTAGTTAGCGGGGGGTAGGGGAAGGGTAGATTTGCTTCACTTCACTTAGAGGTAGGACTTGACTTGGGGGCCAGGGATGGCGGGCAAATATGTGTAAATAGCTAAGTTTTGTATGGTTAGGAAAAATACAAATTATCTTCGAATTTGTCATTTGTTCCGTAACCGAAATACAAACCACGCTATTTACATTGGGTGACTTACCCCTTAGGAAGGGTGGAAAGTCCTGCCCGGGGACTCAATCCCTCAGTGAGCAGCACTTGAGAGAAGGAGCCCCTGCACCTCACAAGTTCCTTGCTTCGCTAGGAACGAGTGGCCTACATAAGTTGTGTGTGGAGGAAGGTGTGACTCGTCCTATGAAGTTGACCTTGAGACCTTTAGATATGAATCTAGGATAGGACGTTCCCAATACCACCTTGTCAAGGTATGGGGGACGCAACAGTATTAAGCTTAATACTAGAAGCACAAGGAAGCATGGGTTACCTGCAGAGGTCGAGGTCAGCTATGCGAGGACCAGGATGCTGCTTCCCCAAAAGAGGGGAGAATGAAGAAAGAAGTAAGGGTCAGACATACTCTTTCATTCACGCACACTAAGACTGGGTAACAACGCCCTCAACCCACTGCTACTTGTCCATAAAGGAGCCTGAGGTTAGACCAGCTGTTGTGCAGCCACCACAGGGCCGATAGAAAACGTATCGAGGCTCCTGTGGGTCACGTCTTGCAGGTAGTGGGCTGTGAAGGTCGTCTGACGCTTCCAGACCCCAGCTTGAAGTACCTGCGTCACAGAGAAGTTTCTCTGGAAGGCCAGGGACGTAGCAACACCCCTGACATCGTGTGCCCTAGGGCGACGTGACAGAGGAGGGTCTGGATTCAAGGCATGGTGGATAACCCTTCGAATCCAAGCTGAGATGGTGTTCCTGGTGACCCTCCTCTTCGTCCTGCCTGTGCTCACAAACAATGCTCGCACTTGAGGACGGACTGCAGCCGTTCTCTTCAAGTAGTGCCTCAGACACCTCACTGGACATAGTAGCAGCTGGTCTGGGTCGCTTGTTACAGAGCGGAGACTCGCGATCCTGAAAGAGTCGAACTGAGGATCCGGCACTCCAGGATTCTGAGTCTTGGCTACAAACTCAGGGACGAACCTGAATGTTACCTCCCCCCATCCCCTTGAATGGGCGATGTCGTACGAGAGACCATGAAGTTCACTAACCCGCTTGGCCGAAGCCAAAGCGAGCAGGAAAGCCGTCTTCCAAGACAGGTGGCGATCGGAGGCCTGGCGTAATGGTTCGAAGGGAGGTCTCTTAAGAGCCCTGAGGGCCCAAACCCCGTTCCAAGGAGGAGGTCTCACTTCCGACTGGGGGCAGGTAAGCTCATAGCTACGTACGAGTAGAGAGAGTTCTAGCGAGGAAGAAATATCCATGCCTTTCAGCCTGAAGGCCAAGCTTAAGGCTGAGCGATAGCCTTTCACTGCCGAGACAGAAAGGCGCATTTCATCCCTCAGATAAACGAGGAAGTCCGCTATTGCTGGAATAGTGGCATCGAGTGGAGAGATAACCCTCCTACGACACCAACCACAAAACTCTCTCCACTTCGCCTGGTAGACTCCCTCAGAGGACCTTCGCAGGTGCCGAGACATTCTCTCCGCAACCTGTTGCGAAAAGCCTCTCTCCGTGAGGAGACGCTGGATAGTCTCCAGGCGTGAAGCCGAATCGAGGCAACGGCCTTGTGAGGGACGTCGGAGTGGGGTTGTCTGAGAAGCTCGTGTCGTGGAGGAAGTTCCCTCGGGAGCTCCGTCAGGAGCTGCAGAAGGTCTGGGAACCATTCCGCGTGATGCCATAGCGGAGCTACCAGAGTCATCGAACAGTTGACCGATAGTCTGATCCTGTTGAGCACCCTTCTCATCAGACAGAACGGTGGGAAGGCGTACACGTCGATGTTGTCCCACCGTTGCTAGAAAGCATCTTGCCAGAGTGCCTTGGGGTCCGGGACTGGGGAGCAGTACAGAGGCAGCTTGAAATTCAACGCTGTCGCGAACAGGTCCACAGTCGGGGAACCCCACAAAGTCAGGACTTTGTTGGCTATCTGTGGATCCAAAGACCACTCGGTACTCACTATCTGCGAGACCCTGCTCAGACTGTCGGCGAGCACATTCCTCTTGCCAGGAATGAAGTGAGCTGATAGTGTTATCGAGTGGACTTCGGTCCACCTCAGAATCTCTACTGCAAGATGGGATAGCTGCTGCGAAAAATTGCCTCCCTGCTTGTTGATATAAGCCACTACCGTGGTGTTGTCGCTCATCACCACCACGGAGTGCGGGTCTGTTGGAACTGCTGAAAAGCCAGAAAGACGGCCTTCAATTCTAGCAGGTTGATGTGCAGGCACTTTTCTGATTCTGACCAAAGGCCTGAGGCCCTCTGGTTCAGAACGTGCGCCCCCCCACCCTTCTTTTGACGCGTCCGAAAACAGAGTCAATTCCGGGGGGAGGACGAGAAGACTCACTCCCTTCCGCAGGTTCTCATTGACCAGCCACCACCGCAAGTTCGTCCATTCCAAAGATCCTATCGGGATCAGAATGTCCGGGGTATCGGATCCTTGATTCCACCGGGACTTGAGCCGCCACTGCAGGGATCTCATCCTGAGGCGGCTGTTTGGAACCAGACGAGCCAGGGAGGACAGGTGACCTAAGAGACGCAACCACGACTGGGCGGGGAGCTCTTCTCGCCTGAGGAAGGGTTCCGCCACCCTCCTCAGCCTTGCTATCCGGTCGTCTGATGGAAAGGCTTTGTGGAGATTGGTGTCTATCAGCATGCCTAGATAAACCAGTCGTTGGGACGGCTGCAGAGAGGACTTCTCGAGGTTTACCACGATCCCCAGATCCTGGCAAAGACCTAGAAGCCTGTCTCTGTGCCGAAGAAGGGTCGACTCCGAGTCTGCTAGGATCAGCCAGTCGTCCAGATAACAAAGGAGACGAATGCCGTTCCTGTGCGCCCAAGATGAAATCAGAGTGAACACTCTGGTGAACACCTGAGGAGCTGTGGAGAGACCGAAACACAGGACCTTGAACTGGTAGATCTTGTCGTCTAGGCAGAATCTTAGGTACTTCCTGGAAGACGGATGGATTGGGATCTGGAAGTACGCGTCCTTTAGATCCAGTTTGCACATGAAGTCTTGTGGTCTCACCGCAAGTCTGACCGTGTCCGCTGTCTCCATGCTGAACCGGGTTTGCTTGACAAACCCGTTCAGAGCTGAGAGGTCGATGACAGGTCTCCAGCCTCCAGATGCCTTCTTTACAAGAAAAAGTCGACTGAAGAAGCCTGGGGAGCCGTCGACGACCTCCTGGAGAGCACCCTTCTTGAGCATGGTCTCGACTTCGACCCGAAGGGCCAGCCCCTTTTGCCGACCCCGTGGCATAGGAGCTCAACGACACTGGATCCGCTGTCAGGGGAGGTTGAGATGTTGTGAACGGGACGCGATAGCCTTGGCTGATCACTGAAACCGTCCAAGCATCGGCCCCGTGTTGCTGCCACCTGCGGACGCAACGCTGAAGGCATCCCCATACAGGTGGACACGCAGGGGGACTGCCACCCCTAGGGTTTACGGCCGAGGCCGCTACCCCTAGGAGTCTTGCCTCCCCTGGAGGACTTGCCGCCCCTCTTGACCTTGGCTGGAAAGGGCTGGGGCTTAGACACCACTTTCTTAACTACCGGTGCCTGCTTCGGAGCCTTCAAGGCTGCTGGTGCTGTTGCGGCGGAGCTGGAGGCTTATAGGGCCGAGCCATAGGGGCCCTATGGAGGAGGGAGTCCGTGCTAGATTTCCTCCACCTCTCAGCCGTTCGCTCCATATCCTGTGGCTCGGACAAAATCCCCCCCAAGAAGGGAAGCATGTCTGAGCCTACACACATCCACAGCGGGACCTTCGGATGGAATCTCTCGGTCACCGCATCGCGCCGCTTCAACACCGAGTTGGCCCACAGGGTGGTGACCTGGTGCGCCAAGAACTCGATGGAGCGGGTGCCCGAGAATAAGGTCTCCAGGGCCTTCCTATTGGTCTCCTTAGACAAGTCCTCGGAGCGCAGTAGGATGCCCAGAGTTCCTAGCCATAAATCCAACCACGAAGTGGCCCTCATGGCGCACTTCGTGACCTTCTCATGGTTCAGGATCTCCGACGGCGAGAACGACACCTGCCGGGCATAGAGCTTCTCAAGGGGAACTCCCTTCGCCAGCTCCTCCACGGAGTGATGGAGAGGAAGAGCGAGACTGGACTCACCCAAGATCTCAAAATACCTCCTCTGCTGGAGACAAGGAGGAGGGATGAGTTTGTTCCCAGCAGAGGAACGACTGGAGGAGGCAAGAATCATGAGCTGGGCGTTGGCCCTGGCTCTGGCACTCTTCAGACCCCGAGACCAGGGCAGAGCCGCACTGGACTTAGGGGCTTTCCGAACGTCGAACACTTCGTCCAAGACTGTGTCCTTGCCTTCTTGGGGGGTGATCACGGGGTCCATGAACCCGTTGAGTTGCCTCATCAGGCTCAGGACCTGCCAGAAGGCATGTTCAGATTCCTGCTGATCTCCTCCTTGCGGGCTGGAAGCTAAGTCTCCTGTCTCCGGAATCTCTTCCTGGGGTGAAGCGTGGACGTTCCCCCGGAGAGCCGCGGGTTCCTGGGGAATCCTCGAAGATGATTTCGGGATGGTCTTGGAGTCCTTGGGTTCCCTCCTGGGAGGGATACAGGATCCCAACAAAGAGGTTTGAAGAGCCCCTTTTGCACGAGACGATTCTCCTCCATGAAGAGATGGCTCCCCCCTTGGTGCTGAGGGGAAGACTATCGCTTTGCTGGACTCACCCGAGGACGGAAAAGCCTCGTCCACGGGAGAAGGAGAAAACGCTCGAGCAGGGGAAGGGGCCTTCCCGACAGACCTCTTAGGAACCAACTTCTCCCTGGGGGAAGTCACCACGAAGTCCACTCCTCTCTTTCTCTTCAGCGTAGGTGAGGCAGCCGTTGGTTTGTTGCCCTGATCGGCGAGTGCTGGTTTCATTACCCTCACTAACGCCCGCATCAGAGGACCAAACCAAGTCTGTTGTTCCACGGACACATAGTCCGAAATCCTCGCTGGAGGAGAAGGGATCGGGGGATCCTTCGGAGTGGACACCACTGGACCTGCCTGAAAAGGAAAGGGGGAAGAAAGACTCACTGACCTCTCTGAAGTGTCTTCCCTGTCCTGCACAACAGTCCTGCGTTTTGATGGAGGCGATCTAGAGCGCTGTCTGGGAACACGCGTTCCTGCTGCTATCACTGGCTGTAAAATTCGGCGGGAACGGTGGTTGCGCGAAGGCGAACGGTCGCGCGGGCGCACAGGTGAGCGGTCGCGCGGGCGAGCGATGGCGCGGGCGAGCAGGCGAGAGGTCGCGCGGGCGAGCAGGCGAGCGGTCGCGCGGGCGAGGAGGCGCGAGGGAGCTCGAGGGCGTACAGGCGAACGAGCGCGTGGGCGAGCCGGTGAACGAATGCGTTGGCGCGATGGCGAGGGAATGCGTTGCCGCGTGGGCGAGTGAGAACGTTCCGAACATCGCTGGCGACGTTGGTCAGGAGACCTGTAGCGCGAGGGAGAGCGATTGCGAGAAGGCGATCGGTGATGCGCTGGCGAACGCTGGTGCTCAGGCGAGCGATGGCGCGTTGACGCATGGTGACGCGTTTGCGAGTGATAGCGCGTAGGTCGCGCAGGCGAACGATCGCGCTAGGGCGAGCTAGCAGAGGGTGAACCATGTCCTTCCAGAATCTCTGGGCGACGGCGCGTTGGAGATCGCATGCGCGCAGGCGATAAGTCACGCGGGCGATCCGGAGATCGCCAATGTTCAGGTGATCGCTGACGCATAGGAGAAAGCTGACGAGCAGGCGATTGTTGAATCATCTGTGAACGCTGGCGAGCTGGTGATCGCTGGCGAGCAAGAGGGCGACGCGTGGAATCCTGTGAAGGAACAGTTGGCGCGGCGCGTTCACGAACAGGAACAGCAAGCGCGTAGGCGCGTGGGCGAACATGTGCTTTAGAAACACGCGCTGGAGAACGCGGGCGATGTTGTGCAAGAACAAGCTGAGGATCACGAGAGCGCTCAGGAGACTGATGGCGCGCAGGGCGCCCAACAGGGACTGCAGGATATTCAGAGACCACAGGGGAGCGCTGGCGAGCAAGAGGGCGATGATCCTCAGAAGAGCGCTGATGAACAGGAGAGCGCTGACGATCAGAAGAGCGCTGACGAGCAGGAGAGAGCCTGTGCGCTAACACTGCAGAAGGGCGAGCAGGGGAACGCTGGCGCGCTGAGCGCTCTTCGGGAACAACAGGTTGAAGGATGTCCTCAGGAGAGCGCTGGCGAGAAGGAGGGCGAACATCAGGAGAGCACCGGCGAACAGGTGAGCGCTGACGAGCAGGAGAGCATTGACGAGCAGGAGAGCGCTGACGAGCAGGAGAGCGCCTGTGCGCTAACACTGCACGTGTAAGGGAAGAATCCCTTTGCCCCAAAGGGACCGTTGCCCGTCAGGTGACGAGGTCAAGTTGCTGAACATCTGCCCCAGAAGGTGAAGTTCTAGCAGGAGTAGGAGACCGATCCCCAGAGAGGTCTAATGAAGCTGGAGCTGTAGGCTGTTTACGACGAGGAGAGTCCCCTTCGGAAGAAGAAGATCCAAAAAGGCGCCTCTTAACACCCTTATAAGGAGATGGGAGGCCCTTGTGACGCAGCGGACGGTGAGCCTTACGGCGAAGGCGGCCACGAGGAAGATCATCAGGACCATCAGTCCTCCGAAGGGGAGTGTCAGTCAAGGCACTCCCCTTAGAGGGAAGATGGACAGCAGACGAGCCCGTACGACTCCCTTTCCCCTTCGAAGGATGTACGGAAGGGGGAGGAGAGCCGTCAGCACCAACATCCCCAACTGCACCTGCAGAGGATTGCCCCGCCCCGTCGGAGGCCTGTGCCACCACGACGTCGACGATAGACAGAGGATCTACCCCTGCTATCACCGGCGACTGCTTAACGGCGGCCCCCAACTGGACAAGGTCAATCAGGGCAACCCTGGAGGGCAAGCCCTTAAGCCCTAGGGAAGCCCAAATCTGTAAAAGATCAGTGATTCGTCAATAACCTCCCCCGGAGGAGGAGGGGGAACCGCCCCGCTATGGGAGGCGACGCCCTCTCCCACCACCCAAGGTCGGGAAACAGAAATAGGGCCTGCGCTACCACTCGGCCGACTCTCCTTAGGAGCCGAAAGAGGGAGAGCTTAGGAGGAGGTTTGGGCGGCGAAAGAAGAGTCCCGAGAACCTTCCTCCTTCAAGGCAACCCCGGAAGGAGAACGGTCTCTCTTGGACTTCTTCTTACGCCGGCGGCCAAACCTCTCCAACTGGGAGGCAGACCACTCCCTGCACTCACTACACATATTTTCCTGATCACACAGTCGGCCTCGACACTGCGAGCAAAGGGTGTGAGGATCCGTATCCGTGGCCGACATAAAGGTACCACAAGGGCGGCCGGCAATACCAGGGCACATACGCATAGCAATAATAAAGGTGGTCAACTTCTAACACACACACACACTGTAGAGAAAAAGCAGAAAAAAGATTAAAGGCTGTCAACGAGGACGATGGACAGACACGTCTGTTCATCGCCGGAGCCAAAAGTGAAGTGAAGCAAATCACCGGTGTGTGTGGGGGGGAGGGGTAGCAAGCTACCCTTCCCCTACCCCCCGCTAACTAGCGCGGGGGTAATTAACCCTCGTTAAAAACTATTGGCTCGTCATTTCAGCTACGCTAAAAGGTAAACCCAATGTAAATAGCGTGTTTTGTATTTCGGTTACGGAACAAAGCATGTTTTGTATTCCAGTTACGGAACAACTGAATGTGGTACAGAAATAACAGGAAAAAAAAACAGAAAGGATGAACAATTATTAGGAAAAAGTGAAGGAAAGAATGTTATTTTATGGGAATACATTAAAACGTAATAACGGAGAAAACAACTTTAAACCTGAGAAAATAAGAAATATACATGTGGGTATTACATCAACGAATATACAGTACTGTATACAAATAGTACTGGGAGCATCGTCTCGTAGTATGCTTGAATGTTGTGAGTAAAAGGAAATGTGTACACATGGTTACTGCAACAACGAATACATATACAGTATTAGAAGGGTCAAATACTTTAATGTCGCAGATAACATTGAGGAGGGCTTATAAGAAAACAAGGAATCCTATTGGTCAAAATGAAAGGGGATGGAGTTTAACGCAGAAGTTCTAAAACAGGTTTACACAAATGTACATAAGAACAAACGGGAGTGAAATATACAAGTGGGTATTGCATTAATGAATACATACAAACAATATTAGGATGGTCAAGTCCCATTGTTTACTTGAATGTCGTGAGTAAATGGAAATATTCACACGTCGGTATAGCAACAAGAAATACGTAGGCTCAATAAGGTAATATGAAGGTCAAATACTTGAATATCACGGGTAAAAATGAGGAGGGCTTATAAGAAAACGAGTAACCTCAATAGGTAATATGAAGGTCAAATACTTGAATATCACGGGTAAAAATGAGGGGGGGGCTTATAAGAAAACGAGTAATCCTATTGGTTAAAATAAAGGGGGGTGGAGTTTAAGCGCAGAAGTTAAAAAACCGGTTTACATGAATGTACATACGAACGAACGGGAGTGAACACAATAGCTTTGTAAAATGTCAACAAACAAATGAAAAATACAGTATACCAGTAGTACTACAGTATATAGGTTATGACAAGTTCGTTGATAATTTATATTTTTTCCTAACTAATACAAGACCTGGAGTTACTTATGTGGATAATCTTTCAGCGGCAGCCGGAGGTAGCCATTAGACTTTATTTGCAAGGTGGCAACCCTGCCTAACCGCTTGAGCGGGTAGGCTGGGGGTGGCTGGAGGTAACAAGCAGGCTTTATAAATACCCTCACAGCAGAGACAGACGTCCCTTTTTATTGCAGGCAGAACTTCTTGGGGCCAGGTGATGGTGGGCCAATTAATATAAATAAGTCTAGGTTTGTATTGGTAGGGGAAAAAACAAATTATCTCCGAATTTGTCATTTGTTCCAATACTAACTTCCGAGAAGGAGGCCTAATCTCTGACTGGGGACAAGTTATCTCATAACTCCATATGAGTAAAGAAAACTCCCAGAAAGAGGAAATATCTACTCCTTTCAGCTTAAAGTGGGGCTTAAGACTGTGCGATAGCCTTTCATAGCCGAGACTGAAAGGAGTTCTTCCTCCCAAACATATCCAAGGACCTCCACTATTAGTGGCATCGAGAGGAGAGATATTCCTTCCACGATACCAACCACACAATCCTCTCCATTTTGCCTGGTAGATTAAGGCTGAGAACCTACGCAAGTATCCGGACATTCACTCCGCAACTTGTTATGCAAAGCCCTTCTGAGGGAGGAGACGCTGGATAGTCTCCATGGGCAACTGCACAGTCTTGAGGAAGATGTTCACGAGAGGTTGTTTAAGTTCTGGTTGTGGATTGAGTTCTCTTGGTAGATCTACTAGAAGTTGCAGGAGTTCTGGAAACCACTGCATGATGCCATAGTGGAGCTACAAAGGTCATCATTAGATTGTTAGACGTTCTGGTTTTGTTGACCAGTTTTCTCATCAGACAAAACAGGGGAAAGGCGTCCAAATTGATGTTGTCCCACCGTTGTTGGAATGCATCTTGCTAAAGAGCCTGAGTGTCTGGGACTGGAGAACAATACAGCAGAAGCTTGCTATTCAGAGAGTTTGCGAAAAGGTCTACAGTTAGGGAACCCCACAAAGTCAGGACTTTGTTGACTATCTGACGATTCAAAGTCCATTCGGAGCCTACTATCCGAGTTGCTCTGCTCAGATGGTCCATGAGCACATTCTTCTTGCCAAGATTGAATCGAGTTTATAGAGACCCCGAATGTTCTTCTGACCATCTGAGGATCTTTACAACAAGATGGCATAGAGGCTGCGAAAAAGTACCCCCCTGTTTGTTTATGTGAGCCACTACTATGGTGGTGTCGCTCAACACCACAGAGTGACTGGAACTGATGAAGAGCTAGGTAAGCTGCTCTCATCTCTAAAAGATTTATGCGCTGGTACCTTTCTGACTTTGACCAAAGGCTAGAGATTGTATGGCGCAGCAGGTGAGGTCCCCATCCTTCTTTAGATGTATCTGTGAAGAGTATCAAATCCGGAGGGGAACACGAAGATTCTGTCCTCTTTGAAGGTTTTCTTTTACCATCCACCAACACAAATCTGTGAAGTGATCCAGAGTTATAGGAACTCGGGTGTTCAGCAGTTGATTGATCTAAGGTAGTGGATTGGAGTGTTAATCCCATATGGACTTCAGTTGCCATTGCAGGGATCTTATCCCTAGGGCGGCCGTTCGGAAAAAGACGGATGAGAGAGGTTAGATAGCCTAACAGACTCAACCAACGAGAGGCTGGAAGAACATCTTTCCTGAGGAAGGGAGCGGCCACTTCCTTCAGTCTATGTACTCTTTCGTCTGATTGGAAGACTTTCTCTTGGACGATGTCTATGATCATTCATACAGAGGTATACCGGTCTGGACGACGGTTGCAGTAATGACTTCTCGTGATTTATCAGAACCCGCAGGTCCTGACAAAACACGTGAAATATGTCTCAGTGACGAAGAAGGGTAGTCTTGGATTCTGCTAGGATTAGCCAGTCATCCAAGATATCTGAGAAGACGGATGCCGTTCTTGTGAGCCCAAGATGACACTAGGGCAAACACTGGTGAATACCTGAGGAGCTGTCGCTAAACCGAAGCATAGAACTTTGAACTGGTATGTTGCTTCCTCTTCCATGAATCTTAGATACTTCCTTGAAGACAGATGGATTTTGATCTGGAAGTATGCATCCTTCAGACCCAGTGTGCACATGAAGTCCCTTGGATGAACCGCTTGGATGACTGTGTCTGCCGTCTCCATTCTCAACTGAATCTGTTGAACAAACTTGTTCAGAGGGGAGAGATCGATGACTGGTCTCCAGCCTCCAGTCATCTTTTTCACCAGAAAATTTTGACTGTAGAAGCCTGGGAACCCTTCTGTGACTTCTTGGAGAGCGCCCTTCTGCAGCATGGTCTGGACTCCGGCCCTGAGGGCCAGCTTAGATGCACTGGATCCCGAGGAGGAAGAGATTGAATGAATGAGACGTGATACCCTAGGGCGATCACTTCGACCGTCCAGGGATCTGCCCCGAGACGATGCTACCTCTACCAGTGGTGCTGTAGGCATTCTCCCACAGGTGGTAGGTGATGAGGAATGCCATTCCTACTGGGAGGGACCACCTCAGCCACCTCCTTTTCCTTCCTTCTTTCCTCTGAAGACTTGGATCCCGTCTGTCCCTTGGGCTGAAAGGGCCGCTTAAACACGTTGGAAGGTCCCAAGGACCTAGAAGTTGACTGGTGAGTAGAGGAAGGTGCTTGCTGTGGCCGAGAAGACTGGGATGGTCTATCATAGGTCTGCGATGTCATGGCCCTATGGAGGAGAGAATTGTTGGACAATTTCCTTCATCGTTCAGCAGCCCGCTCTATCTCTTCCGGAATGAAAAGTGATGAACCCTCAAGGGTGGAATTCCTCAATCGAGAGACCTTCACTTTCGGCACCTGTTTGTTGAACCGACCAATGACGGTATCCCTTCCCTTGAGGATGCCATTTGCCCACAGATTGACAACGTGGTGGGATAGGAACTCAAGAGTCCAGGTACCTGACAAAAGGAAGGACTCAATGTTCTTCCTGGCCGACTCCTTCGAAAGGTCGAGGGAGCAAACCAGCCATAGATCGAGCTACGAAGCAGCCTGCATGGCATACTTCGCACCTCTCTACGTTCAACCGCCGAGAGGGAGGCCTTCGGAAAGGGGAGGGTTTGAGTTGGAACACCCTTCATTAGGGACTCTATCAATGGGTCGAGGGTCATGGCAGAATGTGGTTCCCCTTTGATTTCGTAATACTTCCTTTGAAAAACCAAAGGAAGGGGAAGAGACCAAGAGGAGGAACCTGTCCTCAAGCAACTAGAATACCCAGCTATCTGGGCGATAACTTTCCTCTTGGCAGTTGGCAAACCTTTGGACCAGGGCAGAGCTGCACTGGACCTGGAAGGCTTCTGGTTCTCTGATATCTCATCCTGGATGGTGGAACCAGGAGTGGACAGTCTGTTGATGGTCCTCATATGGGCAAGGTCCTGCCAAAAGGGAAGTTCCGACTCAAGTCTCTCCTGTTCGGAATGATAGTTCGGACTGGCCACCTTTGGAAGATTCTCATCCTCCGAGTCTAAGGAGTTGTCCACCTTCAAGCTCACATCCAGAGCCTGGGGTAAGTCAGAGTCATCAAAGGAATCACTTGGTGGGCCCACCACAGGGGACCGCCTCTGTACCTCAGCCAATCTAGCTTCCCATGCTGCAGTGTTCTTAGGTTTTGTCTAAGTGTCCTTTGATTCCCTATGCACAGGGCATTCTTCCACGGTCTTAGGAGGGGGAACCTGCGAGGTCTTCAAGGCACTAGAGGGAATCTCCCTACTCGTCCCAGGATGGATGATATTGGCTATTGGCGTGTGGTCGTGTTTTGCCTCTCATCCTTTTCTTCTGCTTCTTAGTGATGACTTCCTTTACCTTTACTGGCACCAAAGGTAAGTTGGCCATATAAGAATCAGAAGGAATAGGGCGTTCCACACGCGATCGGGTTGGAAGTGATCTACATGTTTTGTCTGCCATCGACTTCCTTCTAGGTTCCTGACTCCCAATTGATGAACTCGACGAGAGTTCCAGGGGAATCCTAAGGGTTGCCTTGACTGAAACAGTTGGAGGTTGTGACGATGTGTGAGGCACATTAGGATGGTCATGAAGGTATTCACCCTTGGAGGAAGCTCTGAACCTCTAGGTATACCCTGGAATTCCCTAGGAGTTTGTCCTTTAGATGGAACTCTATAAGGAGCTCCAGTCGACGGATGTGATAACCTCTGAGGCAGAGGAACACATTCCTTCCGATGTTAAGGAAGGCCCGGACCAATAGGAACGTTCGCGAACCTATTAGGGGGCTCTTCTGGGAAGGGTGTCTATTTTCCGCTGGAGGTGGAAGACGCAAAGGGATGAGGCGAAGGTGTTGGTACCGCACTTGCATGTGGTTTCGGCACATCTGCTCAAGAACTGCTAGCAGAAATCGCTTATTTGCTTGTGAAATCATCACATTCACTCACTAAATCATGACTTTCACGCGTCAACTGATGCAAGTCACGAGCAGAAGTGCTCACAACAGGAGCACTAGGACCCACAGAGGAAGAGGAAAGTTTAACGCCTTCCTGCTGCCCCCAGAGAAGCACCTACGTCCAACAAAGTCGGCTTGGGTGGACTCTGAGTAGGGACTACTCTAGGTGGAGAACGCGTCAAAGCGGGATGCGTTTCCAAGTGTCGCATATGTGAATACTTTACTAGATCTCCTCAGGCGGTGAATGGCACTGACGGTTTAGTTGGAGACCTGTTAGGAATGGTTATTCTCATCTTCAGGTCCGGCCCAAGGTCGTTTTGAAGGTCTGGTTGAGGGGCTACGTGCTGATAGACTGCGTGTACACATACCTCTACCTCTAGACGAGGAAAGTCTAGACCTTGATCGTGAACATGGGGTTCATGATCTTGAACGAGATGTTCATGAACCGGAGCATCTAGTTCTTGTTCGAGAACAGCATGAACGTCGTGAATGCCTAGCTCACAAATGTGAGCGTCGGCTTCACGATCGAGAACGTTGCTCTTGTGACCCATAGTCTTGCGAGTGTGAACGCCGCCCTCGTGAACAGGTGCATCGTCCTCGCGAGCGCCATTCTCGTGATCTAGATCACAAAGATCTATAACGCGAGCGCTAGACCTAGTTCTAGACTTTGCTCATGATAGTGTAGAGCAAGATCACAAGACTCGTCCTCGAGGAGGAACACCTCCGAGGAGTGCGTCGAGACCTGCGATCTTGTGAGTGCGAGGCTCTACCGCGTGAGCACCTTCCAGAAGAGGAGGGCTCTGATCGTGATGACCTACGATCCATAAGAGGTCAGGGGAAAAGAGTCTAGAAGGGTGAAGCGATGATGATGCTCGTCCTTTCCCACTGCTGATGGTAAGAGCGCTGATCCACAGAAGATCCACACCTGCAACCTGCGGGGAGAAACAGAGGGTTGAAGGTTAGGGGACGACGAGGTCCAAGGATGGAAAGAGGGTTCATTGTTAGCAGGGGGCTGTTGGAGAAGCAAACGCAAACAATCACCTCATCCACCAATGGAAGGGCCAGGAGAAGGCGACAGATGGACCTCGCACAATTCCAAAGAGTGAGATGTCGATGGCTCTGGAGAAGGGTCCTTCCCGGCACCATGCTGTAGAAGGCACAGCAGTTCCTCCTTCGAAGGGGGACCCATATTCTCTAAGGACGACCACACTTGCAGCCGATCTGAAAGGGAGAATGTTCGCCAGCAGCTAGAGAAGTTGCTCCTCTGGGGGGAAGCAACAAAACCCCCAGTAACCCAAGGTAGCCAAGGATTTAATCAATCTGTGCTCCTACTCAATCGTCCCTTGTAAGAGCACTAATGAGGAGCTTTTGAGAGAGATTTGGGGGTGCGAGAAGAGCACGCTCTACTTGCCCGAGGGAAAACGGTTGCACTTAGTCTTTTTCTTCCTACGCCGCCCAAATTTTTCCCACTGGGAGGCGGACCGCTCTCTACACTGTACAGGGCAAACCCTGCTCGTATTGATGCCCTCGGCAAGTAGGACACAAAGGATGCGGGTCGGTCTCCAACGACGACATGTGGGTATAACAAAAGAGGGTTAATATATGATACTTCAATCATTAGAGAAACTGGAATTCACTATGAGAAATGAACGAGTGCTGGCTAGTTTGGTATTGTTCTCTATGTTTAATATGGGCTGGGGCATAATAACTTACGTATCGGTCGATAAAATTGTGAAGTATGTATTTCCCTCTAAGTCCATTGTTTACATCTGAGAGACTGAAGGGGACTTACTGCGCATGCATTTTTACCCTGGTTTCGGGATATTTCTGTGCATTTACAATGACGCATTTGTCTGGTATTTTTTTTAAACCAATTGACAGCTTACAAGTACCTCTTCCCAAGTTCCCGGATGCTGTTCTACAACAGCCATTTTTTCCCAATCCCACCTTCCCCTTCAGTTTAAACTTCACCACTATCAAGTAAAGACATCACCAGGAGGGAACTTGAGAGAAGTACATCAATCTATTTTGAAATTTAGTGTGATTTCATTTATGTCGTTCAGTGTATCGGTATTGTTACTCATGTGAAATTAAAAATAACCAAGAAACTATGCCTCAAAGGTCTGATTCTGATTTGATTTTTAGGAAGACCAACACATTTTTTAATGCAAAACTTCTGTAAAGATTAACAAGACAAAAAAGAAAGAAAAAAAGACTGTGTTAATCAAAAGGTAAGGAATTGTGATTTCATCATAATATAAGGAATTATTTGTGATTTTATCATAATGTAAGTATTTATTTGTGATTTACTTTTAGTTTGTGAGCTGGGAAGGAGGGTCAGGGCGCTTGGCCCCAGGCTACGGGCTGTGACCTGGGAGCTACTAAGTTAGGTTAGGTGGGTTTGTTAGGTTCTGTACCGTTTTACAAATTTCAAATGTGTTAAATAATCATGTTTGGCCTGTTTTCAGCCACTTATATGAACCATATATTTTCCCAACTGGTTATCTAGTCCTTATTTTGCATTTCTGACCATTATTATTGCTGCAAATCACTTGTTTATGACATTTCCCCACTCAAAAAAACCCTGGTTTCCACCTGGTGTCCCCCATAATTGTCTTATGTAAGGGGGTCCCAAACTCATGAAGGGGTGGTTTGCCCCAATAATCGAGGTCAGAAATCCATAGAACACAAGATAACAAGTAGGAAAAATATATGGTTCATGTATTTGGCTAGAAATTAAAGTATCCTATTTACCCAAAAAAGTTCAAGTACATAGGGTATAAGAAGGGCTAGGTCAAGTAGAATACTTTAATGTCGCTGGTAAAAATATTTGAATGACGTGGGGAAAAAATAGAAAGGGTTATAAGGAAACAAGAAATCCTATTGGTATATCTAAAGAGGAGAGGGGTTTATGCGCGGGAAGGTGGGGTTTATGCACAGGAAGGTGAGGTTTATGCGCAGAAGTTCTAAACCTGGTATGTACATATGAACAGACAGGAGCGAATACAACTGGCCTGTAGAATGTCAACAAATAAATGAAATATGACAAATTCGGAGATAATTTGTATTTTTCCTAACCATACAAACCTTAGCTACTTACATAGGGTATTACTTTCGGCGTAGTTGAAATGACGAGCCATTAGATTTCTAACGAGGGTTAACTACCCTCTCGCTAGTTAGCGAGGGGGTAGGGGAGGGGTAGCTAGCTACCCCTCCCCCCTCACACATTGGTGAACTGATTCACCTCGCTTAGAGGTAGGACTTCACGGGGGACAGGGCTGGCGGGCAAATATGTGTAAATAGCTAAGGTTTGTATAGTTAGGAAAAATACAAATTATCTCCGAATTTGACATTTCTTCCGTAACCGAAATACAAACCAAGCTATTTACATAGGGTGACTTAACCCTAAGGTAGGGTGGAAAAGTCCCAGCCTTACTGGCTTTGGCTTTGACCGGGGACTCAGTATCCGAGTGAGTAGCACTCGAGAAAAGGAGTCCCTGCACCTCGCAAATTCCTTGCTCCACAAGGAACGTGCGGCCTACATAAGCTTGTGTGTGAAGGAATGAAGTGTGACTTGTCCTAGGAAGTTGACCTGAAGTCCTTTAGATGGAATTCTAGGCCAGGACGTTCCCAATACCACCTTCTCAGGGTATGGGGGACGCAACAGTATTATATTAATACTAGGAACACAAGGAAGCATGGTTTACCTGCAGTGGTTTGAGGTCAGCTATGCAGAGAACCCAGGATGCTGCTTTCCCCAAGAGCGGGGAGGATGAAGAAAAGAGTACGGGCCAGACATACTCTTTCCTTCATGCAGTCTAAAACCGGGTAACAGTGCCCTCAACCTTCTGCTACCTGTCCATTAAGGAGCCTGAGGTTAGACCAGCTGTTGTGTAGGCACCACAGGGCCGAATGAGAAAGTATCGAGGCTCCTGTGGGTCACGTCCTGCAGGTAGTGGGCTGTGAAGGTCGTTTGACGCTTCCAGACTCCAGCTTGTAGCACCTGCATCACAGAGTACTTCCTCTTGAAGGCCAGGGACGTTGCGATGCCTTTGACATCGTGTGCTCTAGGGCGACGTGACAGAGGAGTGTCTGGATTTAGGGCGTGATGGATGACCCTTTGAATCCAGGCTGAAAAGGTATTCTTGGTGATCCTCCTCTTCGTCCTTCCTGTGCTCACAAACAGGGCTTGCACGTGAGGACGAACTGCAGCTGTTCTTTTAAGATAACACCCCAGACTCCTTACTGGGCATAGTAGGAGATGGTCTGGGTCATCTGTTACAGAATGGAGACTCGAAATCCTTTTGAGTCTAGCAACCAACTCAGTGACGAACCTGAACGTTACCTCCCCCTATCCTCTTGAATGGGCGACGTCGTACGAGAGACCCTGAAGTTCGCTGATACGCTTGGCTGAGGCCAGAGCGAGCAGGAGCAGCGTCTTCCAAGTCAGGTGATGATCAGAAGCCTGGCGCGATGGTTCGTAAGGAGGTCTCTTAAGAGCCCTAAGAACCCGAACCACGTTCCATGGAGGAGGTCTCACTTCCGACTGGGGCGGATAAGTTCGTAGCTTCGTATGAGCGAAGAAAGTTCCCGCGAGGGGGAAATGTCTATTCCTTTTAGCCTGAAGGCCAGGCTTAAGGCTGAACGGTAGCCTTTTACCGCTGAGACCGAAAGGCGCATTTCCTCCCGCAGATATACAAGAACTCCGCTATTGCTGGAATAGTGGCATCGAGGGGAGAGATACCTCTCCCACGACACCAACCACAGAAGACTCTCCACTTCGCCTGGTAGACCCCTGCAGATGACTTTCGCAGGTGTCGAGACATCCGCTCCGCAACTTGTTGCGAAACGCCTCTCTCTGTGAGGAGATGCTGGATAGTCTCCAGGCGTGAAGCCAAAGCGATGCTACGGCTTTGTGGTAGATGTTGCAGTGTGGTTGCTTGAGTAGTTCGTGTCGTGGGGGAAGCTCTCTCGGGAGTTCCGTCAGGAGATGCAGAAGGTCCGGGAACCACTCTGCATGATGCCATAGCGGAGCTATCAGAGTCATAGACAGGTTGACCGATAGTCTGGTCTTGTTGAGCACCCTTCTCATCAGACAGAACAGTGGGATGGCGTAGACGTCGATGTTGTCCCACCGTTGAAGGAAGGCATCTTGGCAGAGTGCCTTGGGGTACGGGGCCGGGGAGCTGTACAGCGGCAGCTTGAAATTCAAGGCTGTCGCGAACAGGTCCACAAAAGTCCGGACTTTGTTGGCTACTAGAGGGTCCAAAGACCAGTCGGTACTCACTATCTACGAGGCTCTGCTCAGACTGTTGGAGAGCACATTCCTTTTGCCCGGAATGAAGCGAGCCAATAATGGTATTGAGTGGACTTCGGTTCATCTCAGTATCTTTACTGTAAGATGGGAAAGCTGTTGTGAAAAGGTACCTCCCTGCTTGTTGATATAAGCCACTACCGTGGTGTTGCCGCTCACTGAGTGACCCGCCAGGGTCTGTTGGAACTGTTGAAGGGCCAGATATACGGCCTTCATTCCTAGCAGATTGATGTGGAGGTACTTTTCTATTTCTGACCATAGGCCTGAGATCCTTTGGTTCAGAACGTGGCCCCCCCCCCCCCCCCCCATCCTTCTTTTGACGCGTCCGAGAACAGCATCAAATTCGGGGGAAGGACGAGAAGATGCACTCGCTTTCGAAGGTTTCCGTAGGTCAACCACCACTGCAGGTCCATTCGTTCCGCAGGTCCCATAAGGACCAAAGTGTCCAGGGAATCGTTGCCTTGATTCCACCGGGACTTGAGCCGCCATTGCAGGGATCTCATCCTGAGGTGGCCATTTGGAACTAGAAGGGCCAAGGAGGAAAGGTGACCTAGGAGACGTAACCAAGAATGGGCTGGAAGCTCTCCTCGTCTGAGGAAAGGTTCTGTGACTCTCCTCAGCCTTGCTATCCTGTCGTCAGATGGAAAGGCTTTGTGGAGATTGGTGTCTAATATCATGCCTAGATATACCAGTTGTTGAGATGGAAGCAGAGAAGCCTTCTCGAGATTTACCATGATCCCTAGATCTTGGCAAAGTCCCAGAAGCTTGTCTCTTAGTCGAAGAAGGGTCGATTCCGAGACTGCCAGGATTAGCCAGTCGTCCAGATAGCGAAGGAGACGGATGCCGATCCTGTGTGGCCATGAAAATATCAGGGTGAACACTCAGGTGAACACTTGCGGTGCTGTGGAGAGATCGAATCACAGCACCTTGAACTGGTAGATCTTGTTGTCTAGGCTGAATCTCAAGTACTTCCTGGAAGACGGATGGATTGGGATCTGGAAGTACGCGTCCTTCAGATCCAGTGTGCACATGAAGTCTTGTGGTCTCACTACAAGTCTGATCGTCTCTGCTGTTCCATGCTGAATGAAGTTTGTTTGACAAACTTGTTCAGAGCTGAGAGGACAATGACGGGTCTCCAGCCTCCAGACGCCCTCTTTACAAGAAAGAGTCGACTGAAGAAGCCGGGGGAAGCCGTCGACGACCTCTTGGAGAGCATCCTTCTTGAGCATGGTCTCGACTTCTGCCCGAAGGGCTAGCCCCTTTGCCGATCCCATGGCATAGGAGCTCAACGACACTGGATTCGCTGTCGGGGGAGATAGAGATGTTATGAACGGGATGCGATATCCTTGGCTGATCACGGAGATCGTCCAGGAATCGGCCCCGAGTTGCTGCCACCTGAACGCGCAACTTTAGGCATCCCCCCACTGGTGGACATGCAGGGGGATTGCCAATCCTAGCGTTTGCGGCCTCGGCCGCTCCCTCTAAGATTATTGCCTCCCCAGGAGGACTTCCCGCCCTTCTTGTCCCTGACAGGAGGGGGCTGCTGTTTAGACACCATTGTCTTTGCTGCCGGAGCCGGTTCCGATGTCCTAGACTGACGAGGCTGTTGTTGTTGAGGTGCTGGTGGCTTGTAAGGTCTGGATGTAAGCGCCTTTTGGAGGAGCGAATCGTGGTTCGACTTCCTCCACCTCTCAGCTGTCCGTTCTACGTCCTTGGGCTCAAACAAGCTCTTTCCAAGGATGGAAGAGTGTCTGAGCTTGCAGACATCCACGGTTGGGACTTTCGAGAGGAACCTCTCGGTCACCGCATCTCGATGCTTCAACATCAAGTTTGCCCACAAGTTCGAAACTTGGTGAGCCGGAAATCGATGGTGCTCGTGCCCGAGAGGAGGAAAGTCACATGGCCTTCCTGGTGCTCTCCTTGGACAAGTCCTCAGATCACAACAGGATACCCAGAGATCCAAGCCAGATGTCCAGCCAAGAAGTGGCTTGCATGGCACACTTTGCGGCTTTCTCCTGGCTCAATATCTCCGAAGCCGAGAATGTCACCTGCCGGGCGGAGAGTTTCTCGAGAGAAATTCCCCTGGTAAGCTCTTCCACGGAATGGTGGAGAGGAAGAGCTAAACAAGGCTCCCCCATGATCTCGAAGTACCTGCTCTGCTGACGGCTGACAGACGCAGTGTCAGCGACTCCCGCTGGAGGGAAGGGGATCGGGTGATCCTGAGGAGTAAAGATGATGGGGAGTGCCTGAAAAGGAGAAGAATGTTGCCCAGACCTCTCTGAAGATTCTTCCTGCTCCTGCACATGCGCTGCTCTGCGTTTACGGGGTGGAGATCGTGACGATGATTTGGAAGTACGCGCTCCAGAAGACTCGCCAGGTTGCCCGTGTTGCGAAACCCGACGGGAATCGCGGTCGAAATCGCGCTGGTGCTCTCGCGATGGTAAAATCGTTGGTTCGCCCGTGGGCGAACGTGGGTGTGCATTCGCACGGGCGGGTGGGTGGGCGCGCGGGCGCGTGGCGAGTGGGCGCGAGGGCGCGCGGATGAGTGGGCGCGAGGGCACGCAGGGGAAAGTGCGCGTGGGAGCCCAGGTTAGGTTGAGCGCAGGTGTAAGGGCGAGCGCTGGCGGCCGGGAGACCGATGGCGCGTAGGCGAGCGATGGCGCGTTGGCGCGTTGGCGAGCGATGGCGCGTTTTGGCGAGCGATGGCTCGTTGGCGGGCGATGGCGTGTTGGCGAGCGATGGCGCGTTGGCGAGCGATGGCGCGTTGGCGAGCGATGGGGTGTTGGCGAGCGATGGCGCGTAGCGACCGATCGCGTACAGGAGAGTTAACGCGTGGGCGCGAGGAGGCCTACGGAGATATGAAGCGTGGGCGCGTTGGTGCGTTGAAAAACGCTTGCACGCAGGCGAAGAATCGCGTGGGCGCTTAGGAGATCGCTGGCGCGCAGGAGTTCCTTGGAGCGCTGTTGCGCGGCCAGAAGATATTAGCAAGGGTGCAGAACCAGATAGTGAGGTTGCGCGCAAGGGCGAACGCTCATGGGCGGGCACAGGAGACTTCTCGTGGGCGCGCGGGCGTGCAGAAACTCATTCAAGTCTTGAAGTGCACACCGGTGATGGTGCGCAGGCGATGGCTTGCGCGTGGGCGAGGTCTCAGGGACCGCAGGTAATCGTCGGCGAGGAGGCGAAGGAATAATCTCCTTGCCTGCGCCCAGATCCGGAGATCGTGGGCGCGTGGGCAAACGTTGGCGCGCATTGCGCACATCAGGAAAGGACGCACAAATGTGCGCTGGCGAGCACGCGATTGTGGGCGTTCAGCGAAGGAATAATCTCCTTGCCTGCGCCCAGATCCGAAGATCGTGGGCGAGTGTTGGCGCGCATTGCGCACATCAGGAAAGGGCGCGCAGATGTGCGCTGGCGAGCAGGCGATTGTGGGCGTTCAGGAGACCGTTGGCACTCATGACGCGTGGCAGGAACATGGCGCGCAGATGTGCGCTTGCGAGCTGAGGAGTGCTGGCACACAGAAGGTCTCAAAAGCGCAGGTGAGCGCTGGCGATCAGGAGATCTACGGCGAGACCTAGCTACAGGATATCGCTGGAGAGTTGATTCAGCAAGAGTCTGGTCCACAGCAGGAGAGAGATTGCGTGCTACTGCGTGCGAGCACTCAGGAGAACGTGGTTGCACAGGTAAAACCTGCCACTTAAGGGACTTACTCACATTGTGAGGTAAGCCCTTTGCCCCGAAGGGACCGGTGCCCGTTGGATAACAGGGTGCGTTGGCGCCCACTGCGCATCTGCGTCCAGGAACGGAGATGGAAGACAAGAAGGTCTGAAAGGCGTCGGAGATCGCGAACGATCTGCCGAAAGTTCTAGCGATGCAGCAGCAACAGTCTGCTCTCGTCAAGGAGGATCCTCTGCGGGGACGTCGGAGGCAAAGATGAAGACGACCGCGGACAGGAGCACCATCATCAGTCCTCTGAAGAGGAGTCTCTGTTAGTGAACTCCCCCGAGAGGGAGAAGCACTCGCAGGAGAGACCGTTGGACTCAGCTGCCCCCTCGAAGGATGTTCGGAGGGGGGAACTGAGCCTTCAGCAACATCAGCAACAACAGCAGGGGGAGTCCTCCGAAGAGGAGTCTCTATGAGTGTCCTCTCTCGCGAACAAGAGAGGTGAACACTTCGTAGAAGAGACAAGAAGAAATTGATGATGGCGCCCCTTAGGGCCGTTGGATCAGCAAACTGACCTATAAGGAGTAATCCTCCGAAGAGGAGCTCATGCAGCTGCTTAGCCCCTTGAGTGTAGCTGCAGGTGCGACTGCTCAGCCATAAGAGCATAGTCGCACGAATTCCATGGTCCGGCCTTGCAACCGCTCAGCCACTTGAGCATGGTTACAAAAGCGGTCGCTCAGCACCAAGAGCATAACCGCCCGAGGAATAGGAAAAACCAATCAGGAATTATCAAGGTAAGAGAAGTTCCCCCCTGAAGGGGAAAAAACTCATACCTGGGAAGGGAACCTCCCTCGGAAGGGAAGTTACCCACCCATGGAGGCGAACCTCCTGAGCGTTCAAAGATGAACTAAAAAGCTGACAGTTGTCACGGGAGAACTTCTAGGAGAAGGGAACACGCCCATGACGAAGTCCTAGAGAGGCGGCAGCAACAGCAGACTCCCCAGGTCCAAACAGGACAGCTCTGCTTCGTTGGCACATTAGGCAACCGAAAAAACTAGGTCGATAACTGTGAAAATAAAATAAATAATTAGTTAACATTCATTCCCCCGAGGGAACTCCGAAGAGAAACCCCGAGGGAAAAGAACAAAAGAATTACACACCATGTATGCGCCTTCCTCCCCCACTGACATTCAAGGGGAAGGGGGGAAGGCGGAGAACTGTTACAAAAACAGAATTATAACAATTATAATTATGTAATTCCTCTAAGAATGTTCACAAATAGTAAGAACGACTGAACCCCGAAGGAAAGCGTTCTACACAGAAGCTGAAAAGTTAACAAATACAATTAGAATTCATTAAAAATAATTGAGACAAAATAAATGGAATAGCAACTCAACCCGCAACGGGAAGGGAGCTACCGTGCGTACGTAGTAGTAGTAAAAGGGTGAACGACCTCGAGAGAGAGAGAGAGAGACCGTAGTCAAACTAAACTCCCACGTTCCCTTCGATGATAGTCCAAGTTCCCCGTAGGAAAGGAGGAACAGCGTAGAAAAAAGATGAATAAATAAAGTCCAGCGATGCCGATTCCCCACGGCGGCCGAGAAACGGAAGCCAAACGAACGAACGAAGGACCAAGGGAGAGATCGCGACCCACGAAGCGTCACCGCGGTGGCCTGGAACTACGCGGTGATGATGTCGTACACTACACACACACAGCACAAACACTGAAAAGGAAACTTACTGTATTTCTATACCCAAATATATACATAAACATAAGAATGTTTATATATATATTAAGTCTAAGAAAAAGTAAGTAATTAAGTAAAGACAAAATACTAATGGCTGCCAAGCGAGGGTGAGAGTGGACATGTCCGCTCACCACCCGAGCCAAAAGCGAAGTGAATCAGTTCACCGGTGTGTGAGGGGGAAGGGGTAGCTAGCTACCCCTCCCCTACCCCCTCGCTAACTAGCGAGAGGGTAGTTAACCCTCGTTAAAAATCTAATGGCTTGTCATTTCAGCTACGCCGAAAGTAATACCCTATGTAAATAGCGTGGTTTGTATTTCGGTTACGGAACAAATATATGGTTACTACGGTAGAGGATATAGATAAGTGGTGCAGTTTTCCATGGATTTAATATAGGTCCAAAACCAATGTATAGAGAAGAAAAGGTTTGTTTTACCATTATATACCATCTCCCCAGTATGTTTTCCCCACCCAAAACCCCCGGTTCCCAATGTGGGTCTCCCATTATCGGTGGATACAGATACATATACCAAATTGTCATATATTTACCTTTGGTTTTTACTAGTAAAGTTTCCCATGTCCGTAACTATAATAAAACCACGAAAACATATATTGATACCCATATTTTTTTTGTTTGAAATATCGTTCCGTCCGTAACTACAATTTTACCCACCTATGTCGTCGGGAAGGGCGGGTCCATATCGATAGAATATCTTAATTGCTGTGGAAAAACTGGTCAAATTCGTTGAAAGCACACTATTTACTATAGGAAAAGCTTTACTACCTATTAGAATTGTTGTCCCGTGTTGTTCTATAATTTTACCCTTTAATTAGCCCGGCAGCCTATGGTTACATAATTGGGCTACACATTATAATAAAAAATTGTACGATGTCTGTGAAAATACCTCTTATATAATGGCATGCAGGTATTATTTCACTGTATTACTGGGCAATGTAACCTAGGAAAAACACATTTTTTCCTATAGAAAAAATTACGCTCTCTTAGAAAATGACACTCGTTCCCGTCGCAAATGAATAGTTTCAGAAATATATATATATACTGTATCTATATCCTACGATAATGAAGGACCCCCAGTGGGAACTCGGGGTTTTGGGTGGGGAAACCATACTGGGGAAACAATATATAATTGTAAAACAAACCTTTTCTTCTCTATACTGTACATTACCTTCTTGGATGTATAATAAACGGAGGAGAAGACAAAACAGTATAACTGGATAAACTTTGGAGGAGCCGTTGCAAGTCTCATGAAAAAATACCATAACCAGAGCTGCCAACGTGTGATGTAGATCTGTGGCAATGTTAGCGTAACATGCTAACATTAGCAGTGTTTTTCATTTATTTTTTCTCATTCTACTTGCCGGTTGTAGTCGTTCCCGTTCGTTTGTTTGTACATAGCAGGTTTCCACCTTCTGCGCAAAATCCCCGCCTCCCTGCGCAGAGGCTCCTTCTCCACCAATAGGATTTCTTCTTCTCTAACCGTGAAATGTAACTATTCGTCTTCTTCACCAGCTTTATTCAAGTCTATTACTTGATCCAGTTCAACTACACCATTCCTTTTATGTAATACCCTCGTATACATATTACGACTGACCCCAGTATTACTTGTTTTATTATCTGATACCCTATAAAATCACCCGATTTTATATTCCCATTAAATATTATTTGTCATCCATTCCATTTTATCTTCCTATATTACTTTTATTCACTTTGTTATTACCTTGTCACACCCCGATTTCACAAAATACTTGCTCTGGACAAGTTTCCCATTCTAGTTCATTCACGTTTACCCTCTAGACTCCGTTGTTTTCCAGTTAACCAATCACGAACCAATACGTATTGAAAGTTTGCACAAGGGGGTTGTCGGTTAATATTTCCCTACACCCTTCCCTTACCTCTTTAAGTGGTCTATTCATACCCCTTCCACCAGATCCTTTTCCGTGGAAACCTTTGTCCTAGTCAGGTGTTCGTTATTTCAAGTTAATTTTTTTTTTTCGTATTTTGCGATGGAGGAAGTTATAGAAACTTGTAGCGGCTGCAGTATTCCATACCTAAAAGCATTTGCTAAATTTCATGGTGATTTTTTTGATACGTCATCCAATGTTGATAATTTCCTTAAATCACACAACGTAATCCCAGTCATAGGAGTTAAGACGTCAGTCTCAACGGCCCCGTGACCCGCAAGTTTCGTCATCTGGGTCATAAAGGTAAGACTTTCATTTCTTTAATTTTAATGTTTTTAGATCTTGTTAGGTTCAAGAACTATTATATATAGTGTTGCTAATGTTACCGTATCATTGCATGTTAGAGTAACATTGCTAATGTTATCGTTCGCAGCTCATCATTACCGTTTGCCATTACATACGAGCTTGATGTTTTATTTTCCTGCAACCGTTAGCGAGCCAGTGGTGGAACAAGAACCATTATATATAGTGTGGCTAATGATATCGTAACATTGCTAACGTTATCGTAACATGAGTGAAGTGACACGGAATTTGAACTATTCACGAAATTTAAACATTTTAACATATATAACAAAAGGCATTATATTGGGTTTGTGACCTGAAAACTTCTAGGTTAGGTTAGGCGGGTTTGTTAGGTTCTGTACCCTTTTTTTACCTTTATATATATTGTGTAAAGGGTATATGGAAAAATTCTTTAAAATACACATGATAATATTACCGTAGCATTGCTAACGTTAGCAATGCCACCGTAACGTTGGTAACGCTGTGTATCATTGGTAACGTTGCTAATGTTATCATTCGAAGTACATACGTGAGGTTTGTGACCTGGGAACTTCTCGGTTAGGTTAGGTGGGTTTGTTAGGTTCTGTACCCTTTTGTACCTTTTTATATATTGCGTAAAGGGTATATAGAAAAATTCTTTAAATACACAAGATAATAATATATAACCGTAGCATTGCTAACGTTAGCAATGCCACCGTAACGTTGGTAACGCTGTGTATCATAGGTAACTCGCTTATGTTATCGTTCACAGTACATACGTGGGTGAAGTGACATGGAAATTAAACAAGACATTATATTAAACATTTGAACACAATATATATAACAATAGACATTATATCTAAAAATTTTAACAGAAAATATATGTTTTCCTGAAGAAAATAACGTGATTTAACAGGTTTTCACCTTCATTTCATCCGTAATAACAGCAACCAGTTAATCGAATTGGTTGTTTTGTTTGTTTGCGGTTGAAATGAAGGTCAAATTCAGTCAAATCACGTTATTTACTACAGGACAACATATATTTTCTGTTCGAAATCAGAATCTGTAATATAGTAAAACTTTACCGGCATGCATTTTGTAATGAGTGGCATTAGAAACACCATGATGTAATCTAAGAATATGGTTTCTCTGGTTAGGCTAACAGTAGCTACAACCAAAGTTTTACGCAACCAATTTACCTTACCTGATTTAAATATACTCTATATTATCCAGCAAATGTTTTCATTGCTTTCAACATAGCAAACAATAATACTTTCCCATATACAGGGGCTATCTGCACAATATTAATCACGAATAAATTTTAACACACTACATTGTAACTAACACCTTCGCCAAAACGACAGTGTAAGTGAATCAAGAAGAATAAAGTAAACAAGAGTTGACAGTTTCAGTGTTGCCACAAGTAAAGTTCCACAATTATAATTAAGTTAGTGTTTATTACATTTCTCTATTTTTTGCTTTCAAACATGCGAAATCTGCAGGTTTTACCTGTCTCGTCTTTGATTTCTGATAAAATCATCTGTATTATTGTATGTTATTAAAAAAATAAATGGTAATTTAAAGAGGTAAGCTTTTATGTGAACACAATTCCAAGATAATTTGAAGACACAGATGGCGGTTGACATTTCAGGAGTCACAAGCCAGTTGAAGTAATATGGATAGGAAATACGTTAATATTATTTATCCAAATTGCAAAATCTATTGCGTTTAGACTAGCCAAATGGAGTTCTGCAAAGTAGGTTATCAAGTGAATCTCCTACAGGTTTGCGTCATACTAATTAACAAATGAAGAGAAAATAGTTTACTCCACTCATAAATAATTCTTTAAAAAGGCCAAGGAAGTCTTGAACTTGAAGTAGCAAGTATGCCAGCTAATAGGCCTACATTAGAAATCATAATTGTGCATTTTTAGAGGGAACTTTTAATTTAAGACTGTTGAAAAAAGTCATAAATGTAGGCTTATTCAATTTTCTTTGGATTATATTCAATAGAGTAAAAGAAGTAAAATAATGTATTTTTTTTTCTAACAACCTGGGAAATACGCGTAGGCCTAGACAACTATCATTATTGTTTCAAAATCTAATTACAGTTTTGATTAGGCTAAATGTTCTACAATATTTTTCATATTTGAAGCTGATCACGTGCAAACACACACACACACACACACACACACACACACACACACACACACACACACACACACACACACAAATGATCAAGAATTAAATGGAAATCTTGATGGAATTTCTTAGGATTATGTTTTATTTCTAAAGATTTATTTCAGATTTTTCTGAAAATTTCAGATTTAAAAGGAAAGGTTATTCCAACGCTATATAGTTATTGTCTTTGCCTAAATCTTTGCGAACGATATGTATTCACCCATGTCTGTTTGTTTAAGAGGAACTTTACACAAAAACCACAGCATTGATTTTGACAAAACTTGGTAGTCTCATTGGATATTACCGAATCATAAATCTGCAATATCTTGGATAAAGTACATCAAAGTAGCCTACAAGTACGCAGCAGTACGTTGAAAATAATCACAATGTTAGGCAAATGGCAAATATCTTGTTAGTTTATTTTTTTTTTAACCACATTACGTAAAGACTACCGAACCAATTTCAGCGAAACTTAATCCAAAGACAAATCCATTATTTTTGAAGAAAATGCATCAAATTTCAAGTAGGTAGTGGGTTAAGAGCAAAATAAACGGATTTTGAGCGAAGCGAAAAATCAATTTTGGGGTGATGTGGTGAAATACTGGGTTATTTACAACCACATGTATTAACTTTTTTACCTGTAAACCCTCGTGCACCAACTTCGCACAAGGCCAAGTTACATAACTGAGAAACACACTTACTTAAGAGACATCTGTTGTTTACTATACCTTTGATTCAAAACTATATTTCCTGCACTAATTCTTTTGAGGGTGATGCCATACGGGTTCACAAAGACTCAATTAAAAAGTTTGACATATTTAATATTTAAAGTACACAAACAAAAATCATCAGAGTTACGTTAAAGAGCGAACATTAACATTAACACAAATGAACAAAAATTTACGTTACTTGATAAAAATTAAACAAATATCAAACGGAGTTACAGAGTATTCTTATAAGAATATTGCTGCAATGATGATGCGATGGTTCACGAGGTGATGATGGCGGGTTCAGGAGAATATCTTCTAGTTACTTGCCTTTTGGAGTTAACTGCTCAAAGAGGCCTAGATTCACCTTTCAACCCTGGAAGAAAACTTGGGAGGAGTACAATGTTGTCACATTTACAAAATTACAGGGTTACGTAACATAACATCAATTTAAAGATAAACATCAAGTGCTCTAATCGTAACCCAACATACACAAAAAAAAGGGGTTTCGTCCAGAAGGCAAGTTTAAATTACTGGCATGTGCCCTTACAATAATCAAACAACATATATAATCTCCACAGGAAGAAGTTTGACAACAATGGGATGTTACGTCATTTTATCTGATCTAGATGGATAAAATTTGCAAGAAAGTTAGCTTATTACTTTAAATATTATTATACTAATTCATACAAACTCATTGACATAGTTAATATGATAAAACTACTTCTGTGGAGGAAAATAATCACATTTAAACATATATTCATAGAAACTAGGAAATACATTAGAAAACGAACACACGTAAAACTAAGAATACTTTTATTCAAGGGGAATAAATGTAAATTTTTGACATTCTCCCCCAAGAAGAATCATAATTAGAAATAATGCAACTGTACCCAAAATTCAAAATCAAAACATACACTTAGAGTACATCCATAGAAATTAAATCCTTTCTCTCTTGATCACAGCGGATTGCTGCTGCACGCCGAGGTCTCGCATCATTCAGAGGCACACTATCTGGCTCCTGAGTTTCAACACTATCAAATTCCCTCTCAGGTACCTCCATAATTTCTTTCAGGAAAATCTTATATCCAACAAAATTCCGACCATTGTCAGATATAATCAGACTCGGCAGAGAATGATATGCTACAAAACGTCGAAAAGCCAGTAGGAAATCTGAAGCAGTCATGGAATGAGTCAATTCAAAATTAACTGCCCTGCTCGTAGTACAGGTAAATAGACACACAAAGACCTTCTCCTCAAAACCAGTCTCATGATAAAAAATATTAATAGCACCAGTATAATCAACTCCTATTGATTGGAACGGTCTATCATATCTCACTCGTTCTATGGGTAATGGTGGGGGAGGAGGCAAACACAACCGTTTCTTAGTTAACTTCTGACACAAAACACACTTTGACAGAATCGATTTGATTACTTGACGTGCTTTAGGTACCCAAAAGGTTTCTCTCAACAATACCAGTACAGAATTGACACCACAATGGTGATTATGTCTATGCAAATGTTCAACTATCAATACTGTTAAATAACTTCTGGAAGGCAATAACATTGGGCACTGAGTATCATAAGACATGGAAGCGTTTTTCATGCGACCCTGAGACCTTATTAGGTCTTCCTCATCAACAAATAAGTTTAACTGATTACACAAATTCTTATTATCCATGGACACTCCATGTGAATTCTTATCACAGAGGTACATTCTGGTTGTAGAAAAATGTTGCTTCTGTTCAAGGAGGACAAGTGCCTTCATTTCGTTAACAACAAACTTAGAACCTTTACTGCACTTACTAAGAAAGAGCAAAATTGACCTCATGATACGTTTAAGCTTACTTAAATTACTGTAACGTGAGATGTCAATTAATGGGGCTGGAGGTTGTACAAACTTAGGTTCTGAAAGAATTTCATTAACATGCACAGTTTCTGTAGCTAAAGATTGGGGGTAATCACCAGTTAAAAGCCATTTTGGACCATTCCACCACAAGGAATTTTGCGATAAATCTTTACTATTACTACCTCTGGATAGAATATCAGCTGTATTATCCTTAGAGGGGGTATACTGTAGGGGAAACTTTAACTCATTAATTTCAGTGACTCTGTTTCGTACATAGGGAATTTTACTATTATTGTTCTTCACCCAACAAATAGAAACCATGGAGTCACTCCAGAGAGTACAAGAACTCAATCTTAAGTCCTCATTCTGCATTAATCTTCCAGCAAGTTTCGCACCCAAGGACAAGGCTGTCAATTCCAAACGCGGAATAGTTTGTTTAGGGTTTGGTGCCACTTTACACTTACTGACCAGTAAATTGCTTACACTTCTCTTGGTATCAGTCACATAGGCAGCAGCTCCATATGCCTTGTTAGAGGCATCACAAAATACATGTAATTGGGAACATTCAGGATGTACAACAAACCTAGGAAACCTTAAACTTTCTACATTTCTAAAACACTTACAAATTTCTTCAAACCTTGAACATAATGATTCTGGTAAAGGGTCATCCCACCCGTAGTTACTCCACAAACATTTCAGAAAATATTTACCTCTCACCTGTATTGGTGACAATAATCCTAGAGGATCAAACATCCGAGCTACTACTGATAAAACCTTTCGTTTGGTTAAAGGTCCTTTATGCTCACAATTTACTTCCTTTAGTGACATCTCATCGTGTGCTAGATACCACTCTAAACCCAAAACGTTTACTCTTTCTTTGCTAACGTCTATGGTTCTGTTGAACTCTGAATCATTACTGACCCATTCTTGTAGAGGCATATTAGCGTCTTCAAGAATCTCACTTATTACTGGATACTCATCCATCAAGACTGACACATCCTTGTAAGTTTTACTAAAATTATCTACATAGAAATTCTTCATCAGATATGATGCAAGGGGATTATCATGTAAAGATAAATGATGCAAGAGGGTTTGCTGCAAGAGAAAGGGTGAGCACGTAGCTCCAAAACAAACTACACAAAACCTGTAAGTTACAGTTGACTTCAAATCTAAGGGATCAGTTATCCATAGAAATCTGCAATAATCACGACAATCAGGTGAAATGCCTATCCTTAAAAAGGCTTTACTGATATCTGAAATCACAGCTACTGGGTTTGTACGGAAACTCAACAGGGCATCGAAAAGTTTAGTAGTTAATGAGGGACCAGTTAATAAACAATCATTTAAGGAAAGTTCTCCTTTAGTCTTTGAAGAAGCATTAAAAACTATTCGAATGGGAGTAGTTTCGGAATCCTTCAATACAGCATGATGGGGTAAATAATGCCCGATAATAGGGGAACCTGCAGGAATTAATTCTATAAACCCAGACTGAACGTAATCTTTGATAATCTTATCATATTTAGCATACAAGGAGGGGTCAGATTCAAATCTATGTAACAAGGAATTTAATTGAGCAATGGCTATTCTATAGTCAACAGGCGGTCTACTTTCGTCTTTAAATGGTAAGGACACTTCATATTTATTGTCAACCCTTTTAACTTTATCCTTAAAACACTTAACTGATTCTCTTTCTTCAGGACTAATTTCAGATTGACGAATACCAACACTTTCAAAATCCCATAATCTTCTAACTTCACAACAAGAATTAATAGGAATTTCCTCTACTTCTATTCTGGAACAACATACATTTGATGTAGTAATCTCATTAGATTCTACGTCGTCATAAGACCAACTAGGAAGGGGTCCAAAAATCAGTGCACCACCAGAACTATTCAATATCTGTATTCCAGAGCAAATTTGACTGTTCTGAATGAATTTTCCACAATAATCAGCCCCAATGACTAATTCTATACCATTTACTTCATCTGAATTTAAATCATTATCTGCTAATTTTATGCCTTTACTCGTCAAGAACGCAGCTGACTTACATAATCCTGGAGAATAAATTCTGGAATTAACTCTATCGAATGAAATGGCATTAATGACAGTACGAATTTTTTCTAGTCTCACCACAACTCTTACTATATCACAATCAACTTCCATGGCATCACTGCCAAATGGTATTACCTTTAAGGCTACCGTTGCTATAGACGATAGATTAAGCTTATGGGCTAATTCCGTTGCAATAAACGTTCTTTGCGCACCAGAATCAAAGAGTGCTCTCTCAAAGGAACGATGTCCATTTCCTGACACAATTACGCTAGCAGTAGGAAGAGCAGTCGAAACAGAAATCTTATTATTCTGAGAATGATCAATTCCCAAAGAATCAGTCATAACTACGGGGGAATCACCTTTACTAACAGCACCTTTGGGATCCTTATGAGAATTCCCATTAACATTTGATTGACTAACAGCACCTTTGGGATCCTTATTAGGACACCCAAAGTTAACATTTGATTTACTAACATTAGTACTATTTACACTCAACTTTGGTGAAGCAGGATTTACAGGGTTTTCTGTTTTCTTACAAATCATCGGGTAATGAGGACCATCACATATATTACATTTAGGCTTATTCCTACATTCAGAGAATAAATGACCTCCTTTGAGGCAAGCAAAACACAATCTTAAACATTGAACTCTATCCCTTCTACTATCAACTGTTTTGAAAGTCTTACAATCGCGAGAAGCATGGTTCAATGAGCAAAAGACACAATTATTGTAACTACTATTACTAGGTTTACTGTTACTTGGTTGTGCTCTCTGCACGTTAGGCACATTTGAGGGAATTACTTTAGAATAGTTGCCCTGATCCCGTTTTCTTTTATTAGAATTCTCACCTTCGTGACAAAATTCCATCAATCCACAAACATATTTCAAACCTGAGGAAATTTGCTTTAAATCAAGAGACATACTATTATGTTTATCAGCTATAGCCTTACGCATTTCAGGTAATAATTTCTCGCATATTATACTAAAGAAAATGGGGTTCATGGCTTCTACATCTAAATTCAATGTTTTCATCTGTAAAATAATTTTTTCATAATCCAATTTAAAGGTGTTCAAATCCTCTATTGAATGACTGGGAGAGACTAAATGTGTTAATTTGGACATGAGTCTACGTTTCAAGTTTTCCTTATTATCATACTTCTCCTTAAGGGTCTGAATAGCTACTGAATAATGGGCATTAGTGACAGGCAAACCTTCTATGGCTTTGAGGGCGTTATCCCTTAAACTAGCTCTGAGTATAGAAAACTTAATTACATCGGAAATATCCCTACGATCGTGAACCAAACTGTTGAATATATCCCAAAATGCAAGCCATTGTTCTTCCCCACCACTAAATTCAGGTATCTTAATTTCTGGGAGTTTAGGGGGAGGGAGAGGATTAACGGGAGCCGAATGAGGAGGCATAATGGGCCGTTGATTTCTATCTCTAGCGTCAATCTCACTCATAGTTTGCTGAGTAGCAGCAATAGCTTTCCTTACACAACTGGTTATTGCTCTATAACTTCTACATAACTTGTCATATTCACTATCCTGTGAAATAATCGTCACATTCTGTGTCCAACAATCTTCAAAACGTCGTAGTCCCTCAGTAAGACAACGTTCATACATTACTAGAGTCGATTTTGGTGTATCGGTATCACCAATGCAGCTACCTGACTCGTCAAGCAAATCTTGTAAGGAAATAATTTCCCCTTCAATTACTACCTTAATCTTGGACTCCATTATGCACCCAAAATGCAAGCCATTGTTCTTCCCCACCACTAAATTCAGGTATCTTAATTTCTGGGAGTTTAGGGGGAGGGAGAGGATTAACGGGAGCCGAATGAGGAGGCATAATGGGCCGTTGATTTCTATCTCTAGCGTCAATCTCACTCATAGTTTGCTGAGTAGCAGCAATAGCTTTCCTTACACAACTGGTTATTGCTCTATAACTTCTACATAACTTGTCATATTCACTATCCTGTGAAATAATCGTCACATTCTGCGACCAACAATCTTCAAAACGTCGTAGTCCCTCAGTAAGACAACGTTCATACATTACTAGAGTCGATTTTGGTGTATCGGTATCACCAATGCAGCTACCTGACTCATCGAGCAAATCTTGTAAGGAAATAATTTCCCCTTCAATAACTACCTTAATCTTGGACTCCATTATCTCGTTAATGAATCAATAACAAACTTGAACAATATCAGACAATATATGGCAAATTATCTAACCCTGATTCAAATATAACATGCACTAAATGCTAGACAATTTGACCACGTGCTCTTAAATACATCTGGTCACGAAACCTAAGTTCAAAAATGGCAACGAAATTCAACAAAATTTCTTCACAGAGTAATTAACGAACAAATAATGTTCCATAAAACAGATTACTTGGTAAAACACTCAAAATAATTCAATACCTTACCCTGCTCACCAAATAACTTTGGACACGTGCCAGCTATCCTAGAATGACTTTGACGCCGACCATCAACCACGTGAACTTTATAGAAATTTATCTTTAACATCCAAAAAAATTCTTTGTGAATCGTTATGGCATCCGGTTCGAAGGACCAGAAAATGTGGTGAAATACTGGGTTATTTACAACCACATGTATTAACTTTTTTACCTGTAAACCCTCGTGCACCAACTTCGCACAAGGCCAAGTTACATAACTGAGAAACACACTTACTTAAGAGACATCTGTTGTTTACTATACCTTTGATTCAAAACTATATTTCCTGCACTAATTCTTTTGGGGGTGATGCCATACGGGTTCACAAAGACTCAATTAAAAAGTTTGATATATATTTAATATTTAAAGTACACAAACAAAAATCATCAGAGTTACGTTAAAGAGCGAACATTAACATTAACACAAATGAACAAAAATTTACGTTACTTGATAAAAATTAAACAAATATCAAACGGAGTTACAGAGTATTCTTATAAGAATATTGCTGCAATGATGATGCGATGGTTCACGAGGTGATGATGGCGGGTTCAGGAGAATATCTTCTAGTTACTTGCCTTTTGGAGTTAACTGCTCAAAGAGGCCTAGATTCACCTTTCAACCCTGGAAGAAAACTTGGGAGGAGTACAATGTTGTCACATTTACAAAATTACAGGGTTACGTAACATAACATCAATTTAAAGATAAACATCAAGTGCTCTAATCGTAACCCAACATACACAAAAAAAAGGGGTTTCGTCCAGAAGGCAAGTTTAAATTACTGGCATGTGCCCTTACAATAATCAAACAACATATATAATCTCCACAGGAAGAAGTTTGACAACAATGGGATGTTACGTCATTTTATCTGATCTAGATGGATAAAATTTGCAAGAAAGTTAGCTTATTACTTTAAATATTATTATACTAATTAATACAAACTCATTGATATAGTTAATATAATAAAACTACTTCTGAGGAGGAAAATAATCACATTTAAACATATATTCATAGAAACTGGGAAATACATTAGAAAACGAACACACGTAAAACTAAGAATACTTTTATTCAAGGGGAATAAATGTCAATTTTTGACAGGTGAGATAGCCATGTCGTCCTGATGGAAGGTTCCTTCAGTAGTTTCCTAGGGTATATTTAACTACAGTGGATATTCCCAGAGAATTAATCTAAAGGTTATCACAGAATTCTAACTTCTGGTGCGAGTACCCTAAAGGTTTCCCTCTAGGATATCGTATATCAGCAGGGGACGCATGTATTAACACGCCACATAGCTATCTGCACCCCATATAGAGTTAACGCTTCGATATGGGAAGGAGGCTGAGTAACTGCGGAGCCGTTCTAAAGTTACTCTCATTCGTGGCTACTTTTGGTACTCGAGACGTAAACAAACGGGCGCCATTGCTAAATGACGTCATGTCCGTCTTCATTCTGAGCTCAGCTCCTACCAATCTCCGCGATACAGTAGGTCAGGGAGGGGCCTGAAAGGCTGAACTAGAATAGACGGGAGGGTCTATCAGGACGACATGGCTATCTCACCCAAAAATAGATTTTTCGCTTCGCTCAAAATCCGTTTTTTGGGCTCAAGCCATGTCGTCCTGATGGAAGTGTACCAGAGAATTAATGTATCGTGGATTTTTTCCCTTAATCCAAGTGCCAAGGGCTTCGAGCAATATTCCTATGGTCTGGAGACCGTAAAGACTATGACAATTTTAGTAATTGTCCTTACCAGAGATTCTATGATGAACTGGCTTCCTGCCCCCCTGGCAGGGAAGTCCTGGTGGACAAGAGGAATATCTCAAAGTGATCATTGAAGAACTACTCACCTGGTGGAGAGATCATGCTGGTCTCGGAGACAGATCAAAGGTTAATATTCGAGTAGGAATATTATCAAGGCATAGGTGAGTATATAATATAGTGCTTATATTATTCTTTAAATCCGACAAGAAAGGGGTAAATGAAACTATAACAATCGTATATTTCTTAATAAGGAATAGGAGCGAAAGGAGACGCACATGGTAAATAAAATAGACATTTTATTTTTAAGATTGCAAGTCATTATAGAAGTAATTACAATAATGATTATAGAATTTATTTACAGTAATAATGAATAATGTATATAGAAAATGAAAAACGGTGATCTTGAGTCTGAAAAAAAAACTTTGCTTTTTAGAAACACAAGTTCCCAGGGGAACGCCAGTCTTTTTAAAGTTCAAAAAACACTCCATGCTCGAGAGCATGTGGCACGCATGTAAAATTTCTATGACCTTTCACCTTGATAAAGAACAGTCTATTAGAAACACTAAGTGTCCATTAAATCACTATGTATCATGATAGGGTCAACAAAGGCACCCGTAGAGTTAGAGTCCCAAATAACTCACTGTTCTATGCAGATTTAAGCAGCAGGTTTCATTACACTACCTGCAGCTACCACGAAATGTTTTACTTCGTGCACCTGTTTTGCGTAGTGCTTGAAGAACACGCGCGATGATTTCCAGCCTGTAAAGCTCTTGAGGCTTTCGAAATGCATACTCTGGAAAAAATTCAGAGAAGAAGCGACTTTCCTAGGATCGTGACCTGTGGGTGTACTGTCAGGATCCGCTCTGCGAATGAAGTAGGTGATTTTCGCTCTTAGTTGTTTCAGTGACAGGTCGCTACCCGATGTTTCTCCTTTGAAGAGTTGTCCTCCACCGAAGTCTGAAGTTCTTCGAAGATAGACCTTAAGACTCTCCACTGGGCATAGAGAGACATCTTCCTTCAGGGGGAAGATTCTCCAGGTGCCCCATTTCTTGGTGGGGAGTTCATTCTTGGCGAGAAACGTTGGATCGGGGAAGAGGGTAAGATCTCCCGTATCGGTGAATGGGATATGACCCTCTTCTCTTGATAATGCTACTATTTCACTGACTCGGGCTCCCGAGGCGAGAGCAAAAAGGAAGATAACTTTTTGAGTCAGGTCTTTCAGAGGGCACGAATCGTTGTCCAGGCTAGAAGCAAAATGGAGCACCTTGTCCAGGGACCAGGAGATAGGTTTTGGTGGAGGTGCTGGGCGTAGTCTAGTGCATGCCTTTGGCAGTTTATTGAAGTTGTCACTGAACAGATCAATCTGGAAGGCGTATAGGAGTGGTCTAGTCAAGGCCGATTTACAGGTGGAAATCGCGTTGGCCGCTAAGCCTTGTCCATGAAGGTGAATGAAGAAGGACATGCAAAAATCAATGGTGATCTCCGTAGGATATTTTGCCTTGACGAAGGAAACCCACTTTTTCCAGGAAGATTCGTATTGCCTTCTGGTAGACTCTGTCTTGTACTCCTCGAGGAAGTCTAAGCTTTTCTTCGAGATCCCAAACCTTTTCTTTACAGCTAAGGAGAGAAAATCATGAGATGAAGGTCCCTGACTTTCAGTGATGAAGCGAAGACAGTCGACTTCTGTACTTGTTGAGAGAGGACTGGGCCCGGTAGGGGGATCAGGGTGGGCCGCAGCTCCAGGACCAGGGGATACCAATTGCTCCGGGGCCACTTGGGAGCCACTAGGGCCGCTGTCCCTTTGAAGGTTCTCAGTTTGGATAGGACTTTCAGCAGAAGGTTGGGTGGAGGGAACAGGTAGATCTTGGACTATCTGTTCCAATCCAGGGACATGGCGTCCACCGCTTCTGCCTTGGGGTCCTCGTACGGGGCCACTTATCGAGGAAGTTGATTGTTGTCGCTCGTCGCGAAGAGATCTATCTGAAGTTCCAGGACTTGGCGAGAGATGAAGGAGAATGATCTTGCGTTTAGAGACCATTCCGACTCTATTGGGCTTGTCCTTGATAGAGCGTCCGCTGTCACGTTGCGGAATCCTTGTAGGTGAACTGCAGACAGGTGCCATTTCTTCCTTTCTGCCAAACGAAAGATAGGGAGAAGCACCTGATTTATCTGGGGCGATCTCGAGCCCTGACGATTGAGACATCTGACTACCACCGAGTTGTCCAGAGTCAGACGGATGTGGATCGAGGGAGGCGGGGAGAGTTTCTTCAGGGTGAGAAGAACCGCCATGGCCTCCAAGATGTTGATGTGAAACGTCTTGAATAGGGGAGACCATGTTCCTTGAACCTGCTGTTGGTGGGAGTGACCTCCCCAACCCTCCAGTGAAGCGTCCGTGTGGATGTTGATCGATGGAGGCGGGTGTTGAAGAGAGATGGACCTTTTCAGGGCCTTTGCTTCTGACCACGGCTTTAAAAGTAAGCGAAGTCTGTTCGGAAGTCGTCTCTTGAGATCTCTTCGAGCGATGGATGCGAATCGTCTCCAGACTCCCACTGCATCCTTTAGCTGTGCGCGAAGCACTAGGTTTGTCACTGAGGCGAACTGTAGAGAGCCGAGAACTTGTTCCTGTTGGCGTCTTGAGATCCGTTTGGATTTTAGAAGCCTTCTGACAGACCCTGCTATTTCCTTCCTTTTCTTCGGTGGAATGGAAAGGTGGTGTGACTGAAGGTCCCAAATGGATTCCTAACCATTGGAACTTCTGAGCTGGAGAGAGGCGAGATTTCTCGGCGTTTATCTTGAAACCCAGATGCTCTAGGAACTGGGTGACTTTGTTGCAGGCTCTCAGACAATCTTCGGGCGATGTCGACCAGACTAGCCAGTCGTCTAGGTAGGCCATCACTTGGACGCCCTGAAGACGTAGTTGTTGGACGATTGCGTCTGCCAGCTTGGTGAAGATTCGTGGAGCCACGTTGAGCCCGAAGGGCATGGCCCTGAAGGCGTAACTTTTCCTTTGGATTCGAAATCCTAGGTAGGAGGAGGCGTAGTGATTCATTGGAATGTGCCAGTAGGCATCCGCCAGGTCTATGGAGACTGTGTAGGCCCTGTGAGGCAGAAAGGTCCTTATTTGTTGCAGAGTCAGCCTCTTGAATTTGTTGTTCGCAATGAACTTGTTGAGAGGGGACTAGTCTAGAATGACTGAGTTTGTCTGAGTCTTTCTTAGGAACACAAAAGAGTCTTGAACCTGGTTGACTTTACCCTCTTGATCACCTTCTTGTTCAAGAGCTCCAGGACATATTCTTCCAGGAGGGGGGTTGACTGTTGGAAGAATTGCTGGAAGGATGGGGGTGGTTGAGTCCAGCTCCAGCCCAGTCCTTTCTTGACGATGCTGTGTGCCCAAGGATCGAAGGTCCAACGATCCTGGAATTGGCAGAGTCTTCTTCCCACCGGAAGCACTTCATTGCTTCTGGTGTCCCGAGGGTTTGCCACCTCGGCCGCTAGCCCCCCATCCTCCTCTGCCTCTGAAGGGACGGTGAGAAGAATCTCTGCTGGAGCCTCTGCCTGAGCCTCTACCTCTGAGACGAAAGGTAGTGGAATGCTGCTCATAGGCAGGGGTGAAGACCGGTGACTGCGACGCCACTGGTTGGGGGACCAGTTGGAAGGTCTTCTGTGGCTGTGCAGCCACTTGGGGAGTAGCGGGACCCGGAAACTGATGTCTTGGTTGACGTTGCTGGGGCCTAGGCTTCGAGGATTTCCTCTTAGGCTGAGAGCCATCGTCCTGGGAGGACTTCCTCTTTCGGGACATGCCCCACTTGTGGAGAAGGTTCCGATTCTCCGTGGCGGCTTTGTCCACTATCTCTTTCACCAAGGCGGATGGGAAGAGATGTTTGCCCCAGATGTTGGAGGAAATCAGTCTCCGGGGTTCATGTTTCACCATTACATTGGCAAACACGAATTCTCTACAGGCTCTGCGAGCCCTAGTGAAGCTGTACAAATCCTTGGTCACAGTTGCCAGGTGTGACTTTGCAAGGACCATGTAAAAGTCCGGGACTCTGGTGTCCCCGGCCATGAGTTCTAGCTGTACCTGATGTGACAGCGAAGCAGCGAGTCTCTCCTTGGTATCCTGTTCCCTACGAAGGAGATGATCGTTCAGTCATGGGAGGTCCTCGTTGAACTGACGACCGGCCACATCAGGTTCTAGCTTCCCAACCGTAAAAGTAAGCTGGATGTCTTTCCAGTACCTGTCATCGGGGGGAAGAGTGAGGGAGAAGGGTCTGCACTCCTCCAGTGCAGGGCAAGGTTTCCCTTCCTCCACGGCCTTCATGACCGCTTGGAAGGTCTTTTCAACGAAGGGGAAGGTCGCAGTAGCTGGAGCAACAAAGGTTGGATGCTTTTTGCTCAGTGCTGGCATCTTGGAGTTGGTGAAACCCCGACTCTTCACTGCGTGAGCCAGCATAACTTGGGCCTTTGCGAGATCGAACACTATCACCTCCTTAGGTTCGGTCTCTTCTTTTGAGGCTGGTTCGGACCTGAGTCGGACGTAACAGTCCGGATAAGCCTCGAAGCTCGGGAAGAACTCCACTTCTTCCAGAAGAATAGAGCCGACCCTTTCACTAATAAAGATTGTGCCAGTTTTGATTGGCATGTGCTCGGAGTATCTCCAAGGGTTAGCTTCCGAGCAGTGGGGGAGGTCCTTAACCGAAATCTTTTTCGGTTGTTTGAAGCCGACGAGAGTCGTCCGGAATTGTTCCTGAGTCTCTCTCAGCTTCTTGTCCATGAGGGCTTCTAGCATCCTGAAGACCTCTTGAGTGGCCGATGGAAGAGGATCCGGGGTGGTGGAAGTCGAAGGAACAGGTTCCACGGATGTCACTGGGGCTACTGGGGGAGCTGGAGCGACCTCGTTCTCCGAATCAGGATATTCCACCTGATCTTCCTCATAGTCAAGCTCTTCGCCCATGAGGGTCTTCTCCGTACCTTTGGACACCTCCGACATAGGTTCCACGTCGTCGGAATCGATATGGCACTTATGCATTGACTGTGCCATGACCATGTCAGGTTCGACCACCAGTTGGACGGTGGGAATCTGTTCTTGAGGGATCACCGAGTCCTTGGATGCTTTCGGGAAAAGCAAGGCCCTCATATCTTTATTTGGAAGATAAGGTCCAGAAGCGTTCTTTTGGAAGCCTCGCACCCATTTGCGCAGCTACTCTCTAGCAGTGTCCCTTACCTCCGTGGTAGGAGGATTATTGAACGCTTCATCGAGGAGACTCTTGCAGACTGAACAGTTCTGCAGATCCCAATATTTAAGGTCGCCTCTCTTGGCGGCGCAAGGGGCGTGGGTCCGGTGTTGGGTATGAGTTGATAGGAAGTTTCTATTAACCATAATAATTACCTGGAACATAGATGAAGAATTGTTAGTAATTATTTCTCAGCTGATCCCATCTTTGGTCGTCAATTTTTCTTGGTGGGATTTAATGATACGTTGGTATTCTTAAAATACAAGTTTAAGGATATCTTATGGCTACATTGCTCTATGACAGCTGACTCCTAAGTGTGTGTGGAGCGTCATACACAATCTGACAAAACCAAAACATTTCTAAACAAAAGAGCATCGTTATGAAAAGACTTAAATCCTACTCCAGTACAAAACTTGAAGAATTGTTAGTAATTATTTCTCAGCTGATCCCATCTTTGGTCATCAATTTTTCTTGGTGGGATTTAATGATACATTGGTATTCTTAACCCTGGATAGGTACGATGGGTCGTTTGCGACCCCGAGCGTCAAAAAAAAACAGGTTTTTCTCACGTGACTCAACCCCGTGACTGAATTTGTGGGTGATCGACCTGCAGGAGGTGTCTCCCCTACACGCTCTAGTAGTGTCCAGATGTGCATTGCTGTAGCTGTACTCCTTCCCCGATTTCTGAGACGCGTCGGGGTCGTTCGCGTCCGAGTTTACCCTTCTAAGGTAGTTTGCATAATTATCAAAGTTATTACGTATTATGAAATTGTCGTAGAATGGTGCAACTTGTATAGGTTATCAGTTGTGGAAAGTCTTGGTGGATTGTTTGGCTACCATGTGCATGTTTTTTTTTTTAGTTAAAATGTCGTTCATCACCACGAGGACCATTTTACCGCGAGTGCCCCTTTTTCATTTTTTTTCATTTTTTTGCCAAGTCATTTTTCCGTAAGATATTACCAAATAGTGTCGTAAAACTTTTGCTTGTTTAGTGTTGGAAAGTGTGTCTAGATGATCTGGCTACCCATGCATGACTTTGTTTTTGTCAGATACGACGTAGTTATTGGTATATTGGGTATTTAACTGCGGTTACCAATTTCTGTTTTTTTTTCAATATTTGTAAAAATTACTACGTAGTAAGGAATTGCCGTATATTATTCATTTTTTTTCATGTTTATGTGTTAGAAAGTGTGCCTTGATGGTTGGGCTAACACGTGCATGTCTTTTTTTTTATCTGAGATGTCGTATATTAGAATGTCGGGCATTTTACCGCGAGTGTCCCTTTTTCATTTTTTTTCATTTTTTTGCCAAGTCATTTTTCCGTAAGATATTGCGAAATAGTGTCGTAAAACTTTTGCTTTTTTAGTGTTGGAAAGTGTGTCTAGATGATCTGGCTACCCATGCGTGATTTTGTTTTTGTCAGATACGACGTAGTTATTGGTATATTGGGTATTTAACTGCGGTTGCCAATTTCTGTTTTTTTTCAATATTTGTAAAAATTTACTACGTAGTAAGGAATTGCCGTATATTATTGATTTTTTTTTCATGTTTATGTGTTAGAAAGTGTGCCTTGATGGTTGGGCTAACACGTGCATGTCTTTTTTTTTATCTGAGATGCCGTATATTAGAATGTTGGGCATTTTTCCGCGAGTGCCCCTTATTATTTGTTTTGCATTTTTTTGCTTAGTCATGTTACCGTAAGAAATTGGCAAGTAGTGTCGCAAAACTTATATTTTTATAGTGTTGGAAAGTGTTTCTAGATGATCTGGCTACCCATGCATATTTTTTTTTTAGCCAGATATGGCGTATATATAGGTATGTGTTCGATTTTCCTGTGATTGCCATTTTTTCGTTTTTTCCCATTTCTTTCAAAATTACTACGTACTAAGGAACTATCACAGAGTAATATTTCATTTATATGTTTATTTGTCGGAAAATATGCCTTGATGGTTTGCCTAGCACGTGGCTGAAATTTTTTTTTTTCTGAAATGCCGTATATTAGAATGGCCATTTTTCCACGAGTGCCCCTTTTTATTTGTTTTGCATTTTTTTGCTTAGTCATGTTACCGTAAGGAATTGGCAAGTAGTGTCGCAAAACTTATAATTTTATAGTGTTGGAAAGTGTTTCTAGATGATCTGGCTACCCATGCCTATCTTCTTTTTTTAGCCAGATATGGCGTATATATAGGTATGTGTTCGATTTTCCTGTGATTGCCATTTTTTTGTTTTTTCCCATTTCTTTCAAAATTACTACGTACTAAGGAACTATCACAGAGTAATTATTCATTTAGATGTTTATTTGTCGGAAAATGTGCCTTGATGGTTTGCCTAGCACGTGGCTGAATTTTTTTTTTCTGAAATGCCGTATATTAGAATGTTAGCCATTTTTCCGCGAGTGCCCCTTTTTATTTGTTTTGCATTTTTTTGCTTAGTCATGTTACCGTAAGGAATTGGCAAGTAGTGTCGCAAAACTTATATTTTTATAGTGGTGGAAAGTGTTTCTAGATGATCTGGCTACCCATGCCTATCTTTTTTTTAGCCAGATATGGCGTATATATAGGTATGTGTTCGATTTTCCGGTGATTGCCATTTTTTCGTTTTTTCCCAATTCTTTCAAAATTACTACGTACTAAGGAACTATCACAGAGTAATGATTCCTCTAGATGTTTATTTGTCGGAAAATTTTGTTTACTTTTTTTTTGATTGAATATCATCAAATTTTTTTAGCTAAAATATCGTTTTACATTTTTTTTTCGATTTTATTTCCCTTCAAAAAAATTTTTTTGGGTCAGAATTTTAATTTTATAGTCGTAAAATAATCGACAATTATCCAGCAACCCACCATACAATTTTTATGCATATCCAATAATAATTAGATTAGTAAATAACACCTTGAAATTGACATACCCTTCCTACATTTCAAGTGGCAGATTAGGGAGTCTGAGTCAGTGTGGTTGGCGGCCATTTTGTGGACATATCCGAAGCGTAAGCTGCCCTATCTATATATATTCTTGTTCCCTATAGAATTTGTGATATTTTGGTATATTTTTACCTGCATAAATATCATATTATATATTAAATATATGTATTTTTTTACGAAATTTCTAAGTACTCAAAAAATTACCTTTAGATATGGCCCCTGATATAAATGTAATTTACAAAATAATGAAGATTTTTTTACATATTTCTATTTTAGGATAACATATGTTTATTCCCTAAAAAAATTAGCCACTTCCTATTTCATTTGGGTACCCAAAAAAATTCATGAAATTTGGACAAATTTTTTTGGCCAAAAAAAGTTACCCTTTTTTTCTCATTTCAGATCTTCACCTCCATGGGTCTGACTTCATCCAAAATACATCAAGATGTGTCCTAAACATTCAAGAATCAATTCCTAAAAGGATTTGTGTATATATGTATAAACTTTTTTTTTATGAATTTTTATGTCAGGTCTTTTTTTTTTCTACTTAATTTTTTAAAATATTTATAATAAATAGTTTTTCTGCAGATGAGTAGTATTTATCTATACAGTTGTTTTAAGCATTCATTGAAGTTTTTTTTGGCAAAAGAAAAAAGGAGGTTACTGCAAAAACTGATTTTTCAAGAATTTTTTTTGGCGTCGGGGTCGTTCGCGTCCGAGTATACCCTTAAAGGGGTGTCCGAGGAGCGTACCTATCCAGGGTTAAAATACAAGTTTAATGATATCTTATGGCTACATTGCTCTATGACAGCTGAATCCTAAGTGTATGTGGAGCGTCATACACAATCTGACAAAACCAAAACATTTCTAAACAAAAGAGCATCATTATGAAAAGACTTAAATCCTACTCCAGTACAAAACTATAAAGAATTACATCCTATCTTTGAGGTAATCAACAAATGTTTGAATCCTAATACCAAAATAAATCATTACACTTATGTACAAAGCATAACATGTTTTATTCATGCAATATGATGCAATGTTGCGCAATACCTGTAACACTTGAAATAATATAGTACATTATTACAATAATACATAACAATCTCCTCCCCCTTAACTTGACATTGTAAAAATCTTCATAAATCTAATCTCTCTGGGGGCTTTCCTCTGTTAATCCTATTAGGAAGCACTTTAACCTCATCTTGTACTGGTATATGAATTGGTTCTGAATCTACATTGGATGTTGGACCATCTTGGTTAATATTTGACTCATTTGATCTAACTACTTCTTTAAGTTTCTCATCTCTAACATTCACATGCTCTACTGTCTTTCTGTTTAACGGCTGTAATTGATCAACATGACGTTTTACAACATTATCACCAACACGAACATCATAATGTAAATTTCCTATCTCTCTTACAATCTCTCCAGGTACCCACTTCTCTGGAGTGTTGTACGATCTTACCATGACATCAGACAAAGGTAAAAAATGTCTTACATTAGGAAGCTTTACTACTTGTTTATACCCTTTATCTTCTAAATCACTTTGCAAACTTGGATACAACAAATCTAACTTACACTTTATCCTCCTCCCCATCAACAAATTTGAGGGTGTCATGCCTGTTGTGCTGTGCGGCGTTGCTCTATAAGACAATAATAATTTTGATACATGCAAAAATATATTACCTGAATTTGCTTTTCTACACTTCATATTGTGTTTAAACATTTGGACAAATCTTTCAGCCTCTCCATTAGTAGATGGATGATATGTAGCTGAAAATGTATGCTTTATACCATTGACATTACAAAATTCTTTAAACTCTTGTGAGGTAAATTGTGGACCATTATCTGTAAGAATTCTTTCTGGAATACCGTGCGTTGAAAAAATTTGCATTAACTCTTTTATTGTAGCGTAAGACGTTGTTGTCTTCATTGGGATAATTTCTGGCCACTTACTGTAAGCATCTACTACTATCAAAAACAAGTAATTTAAAAAAGGACCTGCAAAATCTATATGCACTCTTTGCCATGGATACCTGGGTAACTCCCACGGGTGCATTCTAGCAAATTGAGGATTGTTCTGTTGCATAACACAATTCATACAATTCTTTATATAAGATTCCACATCTTTATCTACACCTGGCCACCATACAAAAGTTCTCGCAATTGACTTTGATCTTACAATACCTTGGTGATCAGCATGTATTTCAGACAAAACCTTATTTCTCAGTGAATTAGGAATAACTACCCTTGAACCTCTCATCACTATTCCTTGTGTTACACTCAGTTCATACCATATATCCTTATACGGTTTACAATTTTCCTCTTTTCCACATAAGTCCCTACTTGTCATTAAACTCTCCAAAACCTTACTAAGTACTGGGTCTCTCTTGGTACTGTGTGCTACATATTTTGCAGTTATTGGTGCATCATATACAGAAATTAACAGAACACTGTCATCATACTCCTCTGGAGCTTTGTCTACGGGTAATCTGGATAAAGCATCTGCATTACCCATGTTTAATGTTGGACGGTATTACATATCATAGTGGTACGCTGCTAACGTAATTGCCCAACGTTGTAGTCTTGCAGCTACCAACGTAGGTAAACTTGCTTTTGGACCCAATATTGCTAATAAAGGTTTATGATCTGTAACAAGTGTGAACCTTTTCCTACCATAAAGATACATATGGAATTTTTTAACTCCATAAACTAATGCTAAACCTTCCTTTTCTATTTGAGAGTAATTCCTTTCTGCCTTGTTCAATGCTCTAGAAGTGAATGCAATTGGTTTTTCTGTTCCATCTGGCATTACATGAGATAATACTGCACCTAAACCTTTGTTTGATGCATCACATACTAATTTAACTGGTAAATCCATTTGATAATGTACTAAGAATGTAGGTGATGTTATTTCCTGCTTGATTCTTTCAAAAGATTCCTGACACTTTTGTCCACTTCCATTCTACACCCTTATTCAACAGATTATACAATGGATGTGCAATTGTAGACAAATTCTGAATGAAATTCCCATAAAATGTTACTAAACCTAGAAATGATTGTAATTCCTTAACATTTTCTGGCAGTTTTGTTGATTGTACAGCTTTAATCTTCTCTTTAGTTTTGTTAATACCCTTGCCATTTATTACAAAACCTAAGTATTCCACTGAATCAACTTCTAAAATACATTTGTTCTTATTTACTCTAATATTATGTTCCTTCAACTTCTTCAGAACTGTTCGCAATCTTTCTCTATGTTCTCTTGTGTCTTTACCAGCAATTAAAATATCATCTATAAAAATGAATACTCCTTGTATTCCTGAAAAAATCTTATCCATAGTTTGTTGCCATATAGTTGGACTACTTGCAACTCCATAAGGTAATTTCTTTGGTCTAAACAAACCTAAGGATGTATTTACTGTACATAATTCTTGTAAAGTTTCATCCATGGGAAGCTGTTGAAATGCTTGCCTTAAATCTAATTAAAAAAAAACACTGCATCATGACATAGTTGCAAACATCTCTTTCGGATTTGGTAAGTGATGTTGAGCTACAGTACTTGCAGTTGTGGATTTAACATTACTTTGTAATCTCCACATAACCTAACCTGTCCACTTTCCTTCACAATAGGAACTAATGGTGTAGCCCAGTCTGAATATGTAACCCTTTCCCATGAACCTTCATTTTCTAATCTCCTGATTTCTGTTTCAACTGCACTTTTCAATGCATACGGTACTGGTCTCGGAGCAAAAAATCTAGGAGAACTGTAAGGTTTCAAAACTAAAATTGCCTTTGCATTCTTTACTGTACCTATTTTATCTTCAAATACGTCTTGAAACTCTGATATGATATTATCCATAGATATTTCATTTTTATTTTCATCTTGTCTACCTGTAACCTTCAAAATACTAGGCCAATCTAAACCTAACAAAGTTTGTCCATTACCTTTTACTACTGTTAATGGCATTCTCTCTAATTATTGTTCTTTGTACTGTACTTCTACGTTCGAAGCACCTATCACCTGAATATCAAAACCATTATAACCTTTCAAAACTCTATTTGTACCTTCTAATAACAAATTAGGAATGCTTTTAGCCGTTTTCTCAGACATAATTTATACATCGGCTGCTGTGTCAACTTGCATCAAAATTCGTTTACCATTTATGATTACTTCTACCATGATATGTTTCTTTGCACCTTTGTTGATGGAATTAATGCGGAACACAAAATCAGTTTCTGACCTAACCTGATTATCATGAACATTTTCCGCATTATTCTCTTGACCAATAGTATCAACTGTAGCATTTATTTTCTTTGTGTACTGTTTAGGGAATCTACAAGCAGTTGCAAAATGACCCATCTTTCTGCAATTCTGGCATGTCTGTCCAGTAGCAGGGCATTTCTTTGCTTCGTATGCAAGATGATCAGTTTTACCACACCTATAACACTTGGGTTTTTCTTGTTGTTTCTGTGTATATGCCTGATTCTGATATTTATGAACATTAGTGTTAGGTACCTTTCTATGACAAGGCTTTGACATATTCCTTCTCTGATACTCATTGGTTTTCCACTTAGAACCTACTGTATTAATTTTAGAATTTTCCATTTTATTGCTTGTAGAACTACCTATTATGTTACTTTGCCTATTTGATGTTTCTAAAGCTCTGCCTGTTATCAATACCTTTTCTAATGTTAAATCTTTATCTTGCAATAATTTCTTTCTTAGCTCTTGTGATGTGCAATGTGCAATCACTTGATCTATGATAACATTTTCTAACTCTAGAAATTCACATGAAACGGCTAAATTCTTTAGTCTAGTCACAAATGCATCTAAACTTTCATTTTCTTTCTGATAAGCCTACGCTGAAAACTGGTATCTTTCAAAAGATTTATTGACCTGAGGAGCAAAATATGTGGTAAGAGCCTTAATTGCAGCTTCACTTGTGTCATCTGTAGGCTGCAAAGTCTTAAACACTTCCCGAACTTCCCTACCTGCTGTATGAAGTAATAATGCCTTCTTTTGGGCATCCTTCATGTTCCCTAATGCTTCTAGATAAATCTTAAATTCCTCACACCACTGTTGCCATCGTGTTGCAACAGAATTGGGCTCAGCAGTGATGCTGAAGCGTTCGGGATGTTCTATATCAAAAGGCATTTTGAGTCTTACCTTAATACCTAGATTAGGTTAAGCTACTGTTCTGTAGTCACAAGTTTACTTCCTACCTGTTTTGTAGCCTACCCAACTTTAAATTTCACCCTTTCTTGTTTTGTTTGTTTGATGAAATTCCTGTTCTACTGCTTGTACAATCTTCATTGGGCGATTTTCCTCTTGTCCCTCAATGTGCAAAAGGACCTTCTCTTGTGCTGGCCGTCCTTCTACATAAGGCCCAATGTTTCTTCTGCGTGTGTTCGTCCTCCTGGGCGTCGCCAATTGTTGGGTATGAGTTGATAGGAAGTTTCTATTAACCATAATAATTACCTGGAACATAGATGAAGAATTGTTAGTAATTATTTCTCAGCTGATCCAATCCTCGTCGCCAATTGTTGGGTATGAGTTGATAGGAAGTTTCTAATAACCATAATAATTACCTGGAACATAGATGAAGAATTGTTAGTAATTATTTCTCAGCTGATCCCATCTTTGGTCGTCAATTTTTTTCTTGGTGGGATTTAATGATACGTTGGTATTCTTAGAATACAAGTTTAATGATATCTTATGGCTACATTGCTCTATGACAGCTGACTCCTAAGTGTGTGTGGAGCGTCATACACAATCTGACAAAACCAAAACATTTCTAAACAAAAGAGCATCGTTATGAAAAGACTTAAATCCTACTCCAGTACAAAACTATAAAGAATTACATCCTATCTTTGAGGTAATCAACAAATGTTTGAATCCTAATACCAAAATAAATCATTACACTTATGTACAAAGCATAACATGTTTTATTCATGCAATATGATGCAATGTTGCGCAATAACTGTAACACTTGAAATAATATAGTACATTATTACAATAATACATAACATCCGGCACGCCTTGTGCCCGTAGAAGTCCGGGCGTTTAACTCCACAGAAGTTGCTCTCGCACTTCATATACTACTCCTGTAAAAAAAAGAGATCATGAGTACATGGAAGGCATAAGAATGACTTACATTACTCTAGATTTAAGAATACTTAATCTATAAATAGCATATTAATTATATATTCAAGATAGATGAGCAGGAAGGGAAGTAGATAGACACATATTTGTGAATCCCGCCTAGCCGTTTACCGTAACCTTATCCATAGACAATTCCTTAGGACCCGAGGGTTCCAAAGGAGGGAAAATCCGTATGGATGAGCCAAGCTAGGCCTCCTTAATAGAGGAATTGTCCGTAGAGTGTAAAAGGATCTGAGACCGCTCTGAGCCTAGTGAAGGAGAGGGGAAAATAGGATAAACCCCTTAGTAATATGTAGGTTCCAGCAAGCGACTGCACTGAGATGCACAGCGTATGCTGGAAATGTTGTAATGTGCAACCATACAGCATAGCCACTATATTAGCTGGTATAACAATACCTATATGGAGGTGGCCAGGCTATCTGGCTGCATCAGATTGACTGCCGGCATGGTGCCGGCAGCCGAGGAAGGGGTGCATGTCCCTTAGCGCCTCATTAGGGGGAACCGGCAGACCGACGGCACGCAGGAGACCGGTTCTGCAGGGTGGAAACATCAAGGAGGACACACTGAGCGACCGAGATGGACAACACCACAGTGGCGACCACCGGCACAGCGGCGGATCGCCGGCACAGCGGCGGATCGCTGGCAGGGGCGGCGGGCTCCGGCATCCGGCGGTTGACGGCATGGTGAACCTTAGTTCAACTCATAAGATATATATATATATATAGGGCGGATACCTAGAATGCCAGCAATCAATTCCGGCAGGTGGGCGGCAGTCTCCGGCAGTCGGCCGGCTGTCGCTAGGTAAACCAGGGGAAATATAAGGGGTGGGACGTCGGCGGTATGTCGACGGTCGGCGGCAGCCTCCGGCAGGCGGAAGGCTGACGTCCTAGAGGGGAGGTATCTTATGAATAAAGGTCACCTGAGGTAGTGGCGGCTGTCGCCAGCAGTAGAGGCGGCAAGGGACCGACACCATAATAGAGAGAGAGAAAGGTAAGGAGGGAAGGGAGGGGTAATATCCTATACCCCGCCGGCATCCCTCCGGAGGGAGTGCACTCATGATAGGAGTAGGTACTCCTAACATCCGGCGGCAGTGGGCCGGCAGACGGCCGGGAGCCTGAGGTAACCCAAGGGAGGGATAGAGAGCACTCAAAGAGGGGGAATCCTCCGCCGGCAGGACCGCCGCCGGCAACCACCCTTATAGAACGCTATGAAGGGTAAGTGTACCAGAGCAGCCAGCTCAGCAGAAGAACAAGGCTAGCCCTACCATTCCACCCAAGGGAGGAGTTGTAGGACCGAGGACAGGGGTGTGTAGGCAGGCCTACACTAAAGGGATAGAGTGGGGGGGGGGGAGTAGGGGTCTTTCTTAAAGTGGGTAGACTCTGTATGAGAGAGGCCACCAAGGCAAGGGAGAACACTCCCTAACCTAGGATAGGTAGCACAGATCAGGTACAGCACTGATGTAGTGTCCTAAACTATAATAAGGCAGAATCTCCACCCAGAGCCTAACCTAGATTAGGAGGACCATCTCCTAGGCTAGGAAGGCCTGGAAAGACACATCGCTAGTTGCAGGGAGGTAGTAGTAACCCAACCAAGTGCAACTGGGGAAGGGCAGAACCCTTCCTAAGGTCTCAAGCACGACCCTAAGGGGGGTTCACTCCCCTAGGGTAGGCTGAGAAGCGATAAATACTCTGGGTGAAGTCAAGATTCTCCCCATTATAGAATAAGGGAGAAGCAAGGTTACCCAGAGGGAATTACCCGTAGGTAAGGGGAATAGGAAGCATACAAGGGTTCCTACATTAGGTTAGGAGGGGGTTGGTACACGAACCAACACAGTCCCTTGTATGGTCCCCGAAGGCGAAAACACTTACATCACAGTAACTAGTATGTTTAAAAATGCCTAAATCTTCATAACTTAACTTAGGAACACTCATATATCATGCAGTAATATGAGCACTAGGCTGTCAAGCCTAGGGGCTAGGCTAGTGATCTAGTATGGGGTCGGTCAACGACCGTTGTCTAACGAGCGCTAATACACGATATAATTACTTCCTAGTTATGAAGACTAAATAACTAATAATATTAATTAGTTAAAGGACCGGAGAAGGCTGTTCTGGCTAACTAAATAAGGAATGCAACATGAACAGCGACGCCGTAATGGCGCATCCGGTATAGGCACAGCTCCGCCACAAAACACAATATTTTACGAAAAGTAGAGGTTACTTTACGGCCAGAGCTCACTTAAACAATACTAGGACCTGGTACTCAACTTTCCAGAAGAAGGTGAGGCTGAAGGCTGCGACATAACGGCGATGTAAGCAGATAAAGAAGCACTTGGGAAAAAACGGATTTTGAGCGAAGCGAAAAATCTATTTTTGGGTGAGATAGCCATGGCGTCCTGATGGAAGGTTCCTTTTTGGTAGCTTCCTTGGGTATATCACTACTAAATATTCCCAGAGAATTTAACCACAGGTTATCACAGAATTCTAACTTCTGGAGCGAGTATCCTAAAGGTTTCCCTTTTAAGACATCGTATATCAACAGGGGACGCATGTATTAACGCGCCACATAGCTATCTACACCCCAAACAGAGTTAACACTTCGGTGTGTAGGGGCGGAGAATAGTTGGGGAGCCGTTCCACAGCTAATCTCGTTCGTGGCTACTTTTGGTACTCGAGACGTAAACAAACGGGCGCCATTGCTAAATGACGTCACGTCCGTCCTCATCCTGAAGCCAGTTGCTTGCCGATCGCCATGATACAGCAGAGCAGGGTGGGACCTTCGCTCAAAATCCGTTTTTTGGGCTCAAGCCATGGCGTCCTGATGGAAGAATACCAGAGAATCAATGTATCGTGGTAGATTTTCCCCTGTTTGAGTAAGTGCCAAGGGCTTTGAACAGGGTAGCATAGTAATCTTAATAGAAGAACCGTAGGGAAGAGACCTTCCTGCCCCCCTGGCAGTGAAGTTCCCACGGGCCATGCCGAGATCAAAGTGGTTATCGAAGGGCTATTCACCTTGCTAGAAGAACCTGAAGAACTTGGAGACAAGACTGAATGGTTGGCATTCATATAGGAACATTCTCAAAGGCAGACAAGTGGTGGTTAGGCACTGTATGTTAATGGAGAAGTGTCTCGTCTCTAAGGTATGAAGAGAGTAAGTATTCGTATTGGAATATTACATTGCACAGGTGAATATATAATAAGGATTGAGACCTTAGTATCTTCATCAACCATAAGAGGAAGGGGATAATAAAACTATGACAGACATGTATTTCATAGGATAAGTAGGAGCGGATTGAGACGCACAAGTAATAAAATAAGAATTTTATTTCACAATTGCAGAAATTATAAATGAATTGCAATAAATGTAAAGTTAATTTACAACAAAATTATAATGTACATAGTAATGAAAGACTTGCTCTTGAATCTGAAAGAGAATTTCAAATTTATTAGTAGGCACTCGTTCTCGAGGAACGTCAGTCTTTAAAATAAAACACATCATGCTCTAGGCATGTGGCACTCGTGTGATGACTATGACATTTCACCTGGGATAAGAACAGTTATATGAAAAGCACTAAGTGTTTTCGACATCACTACGTATCACTCGAGGGTCAACATAGGCACCCGAAGAGTTAGAGTCCCAAGTAACTCACTGTTCTATGCAGAGTTAGGTGCAGGTTTCATAACACGACCTGCGGCTACCACAAAATGTTTGACTTCGTGCACTTGTTTCGCATAATGTTTGAAGAAAACACGCGAGGACTTCCAGCCTGTGAAACTCTTAAGGCTTTCGAAATCCATACTCTGAAAGAAATTCAGAGACGATGCAACTTTTCTAGGATCGTGACCGGTGGGTGTACTGTCAGGATCCGCTCTGCGAATGAAGTAGGTGATTTTCGCTCTTAGTTGTTTCAGTGACAGGTCGCTGCCCGATGTTTCTCCTTTGAAGAGCTGGCCTCTACCAAAGTCCGAAGTTCTGCGAAGATAGACCTTGAGGCTCTCTACTGGGCATAGAGAGGCATCTTCTTTCAGGGGGCATATTCTCCAAGGGCCCCATCTTTTGGTGGGTAATTCGTTTTTGGCGAGAAACGTCGGATCCGGGAAGAGGGTAAGGTCTCCTGAGTCAGTAAACAGGATATGACCCTCTTCTCTCGATAATGCCACTATTTCGCTGGCTCGGGCTCCTGAAGCAAGAGCAAAAAGAAATATAACTTTCTGAGTCAGATCCTTGAGAGGGCATGAATCATTATCCAAGTTGGAGGCGAAATGGAGCACCTTGTCCAAAGACCAGGAGATCGGTTTCGGTGGGGGTGCTGGGCGTAGACGAGCGCATGCTTTCGGCAGTTTATTGAAGATGTCACTAGACAGATCAATCTGGAAGGCATACAACATTGGTCTAGTCAAGGACGATTTGCAAGTAGAAATCGTATTGGCTGCCAAGCCCTGTCCATGAAGGTGAATAAAGAAGGACATGCAGAAATCAATGGTGATTTCCGTAGGATTTTTTGCCTTGACGAATGAGACCCATTTTCTCAAAGATGATTCGTATTGCCATCCTGTGGATTCGGTCTTGTATTCCTCGAGGAAGTCTAGACTTCCCAAACCTTTTCTTCGCGGCTAGGGAGAGAAAATCATGAGATGAAGGTCCTTGATTTTCGATGATGAAGCGAAGACAGTCGACTTCTGTACTTGCTGGGAGAGAACTGGGCCCGGGAGAGGGATCAGCGTGGGCTGCAGCTCCAGGACCAGGGGGTACCAATTGCTCCGGGGCCACTTGGGAGCCACTAGGGCCGCTGTCCCTTTGAAGGTTCTCAGCTTGGAGAGGACTTTCAGCAGAAGGTTGGGTGGAGGGAACAGGTAGATCTTGGACCATCTGTTCCAGTCCAGTGACATGGCGTCCACTGCCTCTGCCTTGGGGTCCTCGTACGGGGCCACATATCGAGGAAGTTGATTGTTGTCGCTCGTTGCGAAGAGATCGATCTGAAGTTCTGGGACTTGGTGAGAGATGAAGGAGAATGATCTTGCGTCTAGAGACCATTCCGACTCTATTGGGCTTGTCCGGGATAGAGCGTCCGCCGTCACGTTGCGGAATCCTTGTAGGTGAACTGCAGACAGGTGCCACTTCTTCCTCTCTGCCAGACGGAAGATAGTCAGAAGCACCTGATTTATCTGGGGCGATCTTGAGCCTTGGCGATTGAGACATCGAACTACCACCGAGTTGTCTAGGGTTAGACGAATATGGATCGAGGGAGGCGGGGAGAGTTTCTTCAATGTTAGAAGGACCGCCATGGCCTCCAAGATGTTGATGTGAAACGTCTTGAATAGGGGAGACCATGTGCCTTGAGCCTGTTTTTGGTGGGAGTGACCTCCCCAACCCTCCAGCGAAGCGTCCGTGTGGATGTTGAGTGAAGGAGGTGGGTGTTGAAGAGGGATGGACCTTTTCAGGGCCGTCGCCTCCGACCACGGCTTGAGGAGAAGCCGAAGTCTGTTTGGGAGCCGTCTCTTGAGGTCTCTTCGAGCGATGGATGCAGAACGTCTCCAGACTCCCGCGGCATCCTTTAGCTGTGCACGAAGCACTGGGTTTGTCACTGAGGCGAACTGTAGAGAGCCTAGAACTCGTTCCTGCTGGCGTCTTGAGATCCGTTTGGATTTCAGTAGTCGTTTGACAGACCCTGCTATTTCCTTCCTTTTCTTCTGGGGGATGGAAAGGCGGTGTGACTGAAGGTTCCACTGGATTCCTAACCATTGGAACTTCTGAGCTGGAGAGAGGCGAGATTTCTTCGCGTTTATCTTGAATCCCAGGTGTTCTAGGAACTGGGTGACTTTGCTGCAGGATTTTAAACAATCCTCGGGCGATGGAGCCCAGACTAGCCAGTCGTCGAGGTGGGCCATCACCTGGAAGTCTCGGAGGCAGAGCTGTTGTACTATGGCGTCCGCCAGCTTTGTGAAGATCCGAGGGGCCACGTTGAGGCCGAAGGGCATGGCCCTGAAGGCGCAGCTTTTCCTTTGGAGTCGAAATCCTAGGTAGGAGGAAGCGTGATGGTTCATTGGAACGTGCCAGTAGGCATCTGCCAGGTCTATGGAGACCGTGTAAGAACCTCAAGGCAGAAGGGTCCTTATCTGTTGAAGAGTCAGCATCTTGAACTTGTTCGCTATGAACTTGTTGAGGGGGGATAAGTTCAGAATGACTCTGAGCTAGTCGGAGTCTTTCTTGGGGACGCAAAACAGTCTCCCTTGGAACCTGGTTGACTTTACCCTCCTTATCACCTTCTTGTTCAAGAGATCTAGGACATATTCTTCCAGAAGGGGGGTTGATTGTTGGAAGAATTGCTGGAAGGTTGGGGGTGGTTGAGTCCAACTCCAGCCTAGACCCTTCTTGACGATGCTGTGTGCCCAGGGATCGAAGGTCCAACGATCCTGGAATTGGCGGAGTCTTCCTCCCACCGGAAGCACTTCATTGCTTCTGGTGTCCCGAGGGCTTACTGCCTCGGCCACTAGCTCCCCTTCCTCCTCTGCCTCTGGAGGGACGGCGAGATGCGTCTCTGCCTGCACCTCTGTTTGAGCCTCTACCTTTGGGACGAAAGGTAGTTGTCTGTTGCTCAAAGGCAGGGGTGAAAACCGGTGACTGGGACAAAACCGGTTGGGTGACCAACTGAAAGGTCTGTTGTGGCTGAGCAGCCACTTGGGGAGTAGCGGGTCCCGGAAACTGCCGTCTCTGTTGAAGTTGCTGGGGTTTTGGCTTGAAGGATTTCCTCTTAGGTTGAGGGCCATCGTCCTGAGAGGATTTCCTCTTTTTCGACATGCCCCACTTGTTGAGAAGGTTCCTATTCTCAGTGGCGGCCTTGTCGGTGATTTCTTTCACAAGGTCGGAGGGAAAGAGGTGCTTACCCCAGATGTTGGAGGAAATCAGCCTCCGGGGTTCGTGTCTCACTGTGGCACCTGAGAACACGAATTCGCGACAGGCTCTCCGAGCCTTCATGAAGTTGTACAGATCCTTTACCAGAGTCGCCATGTGCGATTTGGCGAGTACCATGTAGTGGTCGGGGACTCTGGTGTCATCAGCCATGACGTCAAGCTGTACTTGGAGGGACATGGATGCTGCGAGCCTTTCCTTCGTGTCTTGTTCCCGACGAAGGAGATGGTCGTTAAGTTTCGGGAGGTCTTCATTAAACTGACGTCCAGCCACGTCAGGATCTAGTTTTCCCACCACGAAGGTATGCTGGATATCCTTCCAGTGTCGAACGTCGGGGGGAGTCACCATGGAGAAGGGTCTGCACTCCTCCAGTGCAGGACAGGGCTTCCCTTCTTCCACTGCCTTGTGACACGCAGCGAAGGCCTTTTCCGTAAAGGGAAGGACTGCATCGTCGGGTGCGACGTAAGTAGGATGCTTCTTGCTCAGTGCCGGAAGCTTTGAGCAGGTAAAACCCCTACCTTTAAAAGCGTTGGCTAGCATAGCCTGGGCCTTCGGGAGATCGAACACTATCACCTCCTTAGGTTCGGTCTCTTCTTCAGAGGCAGGTTCGGATCGAAGCCGGACGTAACAGTCCGGGTAAGCCTCAAAGCTCGGGAAGAACTCCACTTCTTCCAGGGCAACCGAGCCGATCTTCTCGCTGATGAAGATCTTGCCCGTTGCGATGATCATATGCTCAGCATACCTCCAGGGGTTGGCGTGTGAGCATATCGGGAGGTCCTTAACCGAAATCTTCTTCGGTCCTTTGGAACCTCCCATGGACCTGATGAACTCGTGTGTCACTTGAAGCTTCTGTTCCATAAGGGCTTCTATCATACGGAACATCTCCTGAGCGGATGGGATGGGGTCCGGGGTAGCGGAGGTAGACGGGAGAGACACTTCCGTCGGTGTAGGAGTAGGGGCGGGGGTGGAAGGCGGAGCGACCTCCTGCTCCGACTCGATGTAATCCACCTGGTCCTCCTCATCGTCCGCGCCTTGGGCCATGAGGGTCCTCTCCGTGTCCTCCGAAATATCCGACACACGTTCTTCGTTGTCGGCATCCAGGCGACACTCGTGCATGGACTGGGCCATGACAACATTGGGTTCCACCGATATCTGGACGGTGGGGATCTGATCCTTGGGGACCACAGAATCTGGGGATGCCTTTGGAAACAATAAGGCCCTCATGTCTTCAGTGGCAAGGTACGGTCACGTGGCGTTCTTCTGGAAGCCACGCACCCACTTGCGTAGCTTCTCTCGAGAAGCGTCCCTAACCTCCGCTGAGGGAGGATTGTTAAACGCATCGACCAGGCGATCCTGGCAGACCGTACAGTTCTGCGGGTCCCAGAACTTTAGATCCCCTTTCTTGTTGGCACAAGGGGCGTGGGTCCTACACGCCGTGTGTCCATAAAAGTGCGGACGCTTCACTGCACAGAAGCCGTGGTCGCACTTCAGTTGCTCCTCCTGTAAGAGAAAGAGAACATGAGTATGGGGGAGTCATAAGGATGACTCTTAAACTAAAGTTAAATATTAATTGATTAATTTTAACTTAACATTAAGTGTGATGCACAGAAAATGGGTGGGAAGAAGGAGATAGATGCATACTCCGTGTAATTTGCCCGGCTGGTTACCGTGGCCTTCATCCATAGACAATCTGCTGTGACCGAAGGCACAGGATAGAGTTCAACATGGAATTCCCGTAGGGCAGTGTGAATTCTATTTGAAATTGTCCAGGGTATAAGGCTAGGACTGAGGCCACTCAGACACTAGAATTGGGAACTAGAAGATCCCATAGGGTAACGGTTTCCGGCAACCAGCCGTGCTAAGATACACACAGCATGCTGGAAATCTGTGATATGCAAGAAGACAGCATGGTTACTAATAGAACGGTAAGAGAATACCAATCCATTTACGTAATCAAGTCATCTGGTTGCGATGTAGGGCTATCAACATCAGATGATAGCTAGTAGAAGGGGGTGCAAGTCGTCTTGACGCCTCCGGAAGGCTCCGGCAGACCGCCGGCACGCCGGAGGCCGCTCCAGCAGAGTTTCTGGCATTAAGGAAGACAATATAGCAGTCAAAAGTAATACCAGGGTGGCGGCCACCGGCACAGCGGCGGCACACCGGCAGGGAGCGGCGGCTCCGGCAGCCGGAGGTAGCCGGCTTGGTGACAGGGACAAGGATGGTTATAGCAGAACCGAAGTGCCGGCAGTGGATGCCGGCACTCCGGGGGCCGGCCGGTGGACGGACGACTGAGGCTATGAGGAAGGAGGGAAGGCCATCGGCTAGGCGCCGGCGGCAGGCGGCAATCCCCCGGCACGCGGGGGACTGGCGGCGCCGAGGGTAAGGGGTAAGTCACCAAGGTAGGAGGTGGGTATCACCGACAGTAGAGGCGGCAAGGGACCGGCACCCGGATAGAGAAAGAGACAGAAGGAGGGATGTAGGGGTCCGGCCACGGACCCCAAGACATCCCACCTGAGTGGGTGTACCCATGATAGAGGCTAGCCCTATCACCCAGAAGCGGGGGCCGCAGAGGGCCGGGAGCTAAGGGAGCCCAAGGGAGGGCAGGGAACACCCAAGAGGGGGGAGAACCCCCGTAGACAGAACGCATCTAGTGGCTAACCCCATAGGACACTATGAAGGGTATATGTACCAGAGCGGACTGCACACGGGAGCTCAAGGTAGCCCTACCACTCCACCCTAGGGAGGAGTTGTAGGACAGGGGACAGATGGGTATAGACTAACCTAAGCATAGGCTAGGCCATACAAGAGATAGGTGGGGAGGGGAGAAGAGAAGGGTCTTCTGTGGAGGGGGTTCTGTACCAGAGCGGCCACCAAGGAAGGGAGGACACTCCCTAGCCTAAGGTAAGGCAGCCTGTCTGAAAACCTAACCTAGAGCAGGGATGTCACACCCTGAACTAGGAAGGTTGGAAGACGTATCGCTATTGCTGGAAAGGCCAGAGACCTAGCCCCAGCAATAGAGGAAGGACTAGCTGTTCCTCATTCTCGGACGCAACCCTAAGGGGGAATCATTCCCTTAGGGAGGACAGAGAAGCGATATAATACTCTGATATGAGCTTCATCCCCTTACGTGGTAGGGGGAGCAAGGCTACACAGAGGGGGTGCCCTAAGGCAGGGGATGAAGGAAGCATATAGGGGTCCTACTAGTAGGTTAGGTTAGAAAGACACACTATCTAACCTGTTCCTTATATGGTCCCTGAAGCCGAAAACACTTGCATCACAGTCAATAGTATTGTAAAATAATGCCACTATCTTCATAAATAAACTTAGGATCACTGATAAATATCATGCATGAACACTGGTATAGGCGCTCTGGCCTAGGGGCTATACTAGCCAACTGGTATGGGGTCAGTTGATAAAAAGGCGTCAAAACACGATATAAAAGTTCCTAGCTATGAAGACTAAATAACTAATAGTATCGATTAGTTAATAAGGCCGGAAAACGCTGTTGAGGCTATCTAAATAAGTCATTCAAAACAACAGCGACGCCATAAAATGGCCGGTCCGGTCGAGGCACAGCTCTGCCACAAAACATCAAATATCTCGAAAAGTAAAAGTTACTTTACGGTCAGAGCTTATTTAAACAATACTGGAACCTTGTACTCAACTTTCCAGAAGAAGGCGAGGCCGAAGGTAGCGACATAACGAAGATGCAACCTGATGAAAATACACAAGGGAAAATCCGTCTTAGCAAGGCAAGCTACTAGAAGAAGGATGAGGACGGACGTGACGTCATTTAGCAATGGCGCCCGTTTGTTTACGTCTCGAGTACCAAAAGTAGCCACGAACGAGATTAGCTGTGGAACGGCTCCCCAACTATTCTCCGCCCCTACACACCGAAGTGTTAACTCTGTTTGGGGTGTAGATAGCTATGTGGCGCGTTAATACATGCGTCCCCTGTTGATATACGATGTCTTAAAAGGGAAACCTTTAGGATACTCGCTCCAGAAGTTAGAAATCTGTGATAACCTGTGGTTAAATTCTCTGGGAATATTTAGTAGTGATATACCCAAGGAAGCTACCAAAAAGAAACCTTCCATCAGGACGCCATGGCTTGAGCCCAAAAATTCGACTTAGCGTAGGAGCTACAGACGAAAGGATGAAGACGGACGTGACGTCATTTAGCAATGGCGCCCGTTTGTTTACGTCTCGAGTACCAAAAGTAGCCACGAATGAGAGTAACTTTGGAACGGCTCCGCAGTTACTCAGCCTCCTTCCCATATCGAATCGTTAACTCTATATGGGGTGCAGATAGCTATGCGGAGTGTTAATACACGCGTCCCCTGCTGATATACGATATCCTAGAGGGAAACCTTTAGGGTACTCGCACCAGAAGTTAGAATTCTGTGATAACCTTTAGTTTAATTCTCTGGGAATATCCACTGTAGTTGAATATACCCTAGGAAGCTACTGAAGGAACCTTCCTTCAGGACGACATGGCTTGAGCCCAAAAAGACTGTTTGGCGTAGCGACGGCATGCTCTCTACCGAGTGCCACTCTAGTTGGTTGATGCAATGATTATGACACGGTGGCCGTTTTATGCTCAAAGAAGCTGGCAAATTTTAGATGTTCTGTAATGCAATCATAATATATCTCTGTACTTATCAAGAAATATACCTACTTCCACTCCAAGGTAGGTTTTTCAGCTTGTCAGTGGGACCAGTCATCGTCGCCATGCCCTTCTATCCTCAAATATCACTTCTCTTCTCAGCTGTTCACTTGTTAGTGTTCACTTGTTGGCATTTTGTGGTTTGTTAATATCTCTTCAATTCCATCCCTCCAACGTTTACGTAGTCTGCCCCTCGATCTCCTTCCATCAGGTGTCCAGTTCCATCTTTTTTTTTGCTTTTCTGTTTTCATTTATTCTCATCACATGACCTCGCCATCTCAGCTGTCCCCTGTCAATTTTCTTCATCATAGGAGCTACACCAACTGTTCTTCTGATATTTTCCTTTCTTATTCTATCCTTTCTTGTTTTATGCAATATTGTTCTGATGGTTTTAATCTCTGGGGCTTGGACCCTACTTCTCTCTGCTTGTCAATGTCCAGCTCTCTCATCCATATGTCATTATTGGTCTTAGCAAACCCTTGAATAGGGCTCTCTTTACTACCATAGATAGGCATATGTACCTCTCATTATTCGATGGAGCGTTCCTGTGCATTTATTATATTTCTTTATTCTTTCTCTCATTTCTTCCGGGTTTTCGTCACCTATTTCAGTAAACACACATGTTAGATATTTGAATGATTCAATGATTTTTAGTACAATGTCCCTTATCATAACATGTGTTGGTGCTGTTGGTTTCTTAACGATTTTTAATATTTTTGTTTTGCGACATTCCTTCCTAGCCCTCCTGTTAAACAGTCATTTAAGGGGAGCGACTATGTTCTATTGAAATAATGTTATCTTTGGATAATTTCAAATTTAATCCACTCTTTTGTTTTTCAACCGATTTTCAGCATTTAAAAAGTCTTTTAAATATAACTTTATTAGCTAAATTTCCGTAGAACATATTTTTTTTTTATCAGGCCTTATTTTTATGTTCTTTTTTTATATAATGGCATTTTTTTTTTCTTTTGTAAAAATTGCCTTTTTTTTCTTACATAATTTTTGATTATATCGCAAATCTCTTCCATAAAATCTTAGAATATAAAGTTTCCCATCTTTTCAAATTTAAATGGTAAATACTTGTTAATAAAAAAAAAAATGTGGATTTGATTTTTCGCTGAAATTTCATGTTTAGAGATATTAGCCGTCAGTTTTTATTCATAGAAACGGTCTGATTAACTTTATTAGAGGTTAGTTTGGGGGTTTAGGGGTAATTATACATCACCAGTAGGGAATATAAAGGCATAGTGAGTATATTTCAGGGTTATTTATCAAGCAGTGGTGAGCACAACTCCTCAAGTTCAGAAATATATACACAAAAGGATGACAGGGCTAGCATAATATATTCTTGTCTGCTAGCTTCTTGGGCAATTTTTTTCACTTCAGGCATACTTTGCTGTCGTCTCTGATACTTCGCACATCTTTCAGTATAAATATAACCTAAAAATTGTAGTTATATAAACGAGCAGACAGAGAAATACTAGCTTCCATTTTTCTATTTTGTTATGATCAGCTTAATATACATTAGTATGCATAAGTATGTGCTTTAAGTGGTAATTTCTATCAACAATGAGGATTATAATATGATATTCATCATATTATTTAATAAGTAGTGGTAAGCTCCTTCCCTCAAATCTCGAAATCTATATGCTGTACGTACCAAATACCCACACATGAGTAAAACAGTACTAGAGTATTTTTTGGGCTAATTTTACACTTTGGGCATATTCAATTACTCTCTCTGACACCTTTTGATTGTTCAGCATAACTATAACAAAAAAATTGTAAATATATAAACAAACAGAGAAAGAAATTCGATAAATATAACTGTCGGGAATTTCTAACTGATCATTCGAAATCCCCGCCATTTAACTTCACAAACGTTGCCTTAAATTGGGGCAAGGCTGGAAGATCTTGCGTTTCTATGAATGAGCGCTGTCCAATACGTGACAGTATTGAGGCGTAAATTTCTACCACCTGGCGGGGAAGGAGCGGGTGTCAGAGAAACAAAGTCTTTGCTATTTACAATTTACGAAAATCATATTGTATTCATTCATGCAGGCAAAATTATCGATGTATATGTTTAGAGCCAAGGACTCGCTAGTTTGTTAGATTCTGGCAAATTACGACCTTCAGCCGAAGTATTGAGTTTATCCTTTGATCTAACGTAAGACTTTAACTGTTTTTCTATCTTGTAATCTATAAAGAAACTCAATTAAACCCCTTGTTCATTAAATAAAGTGAGAGTTCCCGTGCATTTTACAAGGACCCTTTAATTAGCGCGGGAGACAGTAGTTTTCCTTTGAGCTATGCTGAGCAAGGCCTGGCATTCCTGCCTAAGCCCCGAACAGCGTAAGTACCGTCTATGAAGTTGTAGTGTGTCTCTCTGCCTCTGGCTCCTATCTACCGTGATACCAGGTCGGATCCTTTGTCAGTGTGAGTTATGTACATTTTTTATCTGTCTGTAAATTTGTCATCCCTGGGATTAGGGATTTGATTTATGCCCCAGATGATGACTGCAGGCACCGGTATGTCATTTACTATAGAGTTATTACAGTATTGTTGTAATCTCACCTTGTTTAGTTCAGCCGTGGACTTAGAGTTTTACGAACACATGTTGCAAACATCCTAAGGGCTACCGTGTTCTAAGGCCATGAGAGCCTGTATTTGATTAAGTCAATTTCTTGTCAATGTCGAGTAACTGCGTGTGCAGTAAGGTTGAAGAACTACCTTTCATTTTACGTGATGTCCTTCAGATTGTATTAGCGTGATTTGTTATTGTATTTTTAAATGATTATTTTTGTAATAAACCAAATTTTGTGATCATATTCTATTGAAACCCTCCTGAATTATTTTAGAAAGTGAACCTCTTCAAGGTCTTATCATCGGCCCACTGCATCGGGGCTAGAATCATTACAGATTTAAATAAGTCAGAGAAAAATTCCCGACAATAACTTAGAGAAACGCAAAGTGTTTTTATTTCCTAGGGCAAAACCAAAATAAGTGAACTACGTTCTTTATTTTCAGCATTAATGAGATAAATTGGTTTACTTGAAGTTCAGGGGAAACTACAATAAGTGTCTTTACCACATATTTTTTAAGAAAATGAATTATTCACATACGATGATAAGAAAAGGGTTGCGTAACGGACCGGGAGCGCTTATATAGATATAATAAAATGATGTTTTAGACATAAAATAAATTGTTTTCATTAAAAATAATATTTGAACCATGAAATATAGACATTCTCCTAGCTGAAATAATCTGAATTTCCAAAATTTCCAATTCTTCCTGGTCATATATCCAAATGCTATGTCATCTGCAAACATGATATCTCCGGAATTTTAAATTCTATCTTTAAGCTTTTTGATGACCAGGTCAATATACAATATCCAATGAATAAGAGTGGAAAAAAGACGTTTCTTTGCTTGACTCCCGTTATTACTCTAAATCATCTGTCATTCTTATAACCAGTCCTTATGTTCAAATGTGCTCTTTATTGCAAATCCAGTCTATAAACTTCTACTAAACACCTCTAAAATTTGTTCCTAGGCCTTACCTTATTTATTACCTTATTCTATGTTTGGGTTTCCCCAGGTCCCTTAGTGTGAGGCACCTCGTACATCCACCAGAGAGTTGCTAATACATCTTCCGGTGTATTTTGCATCTTCCAGTCTTGGATGATCTGGGATGCATATTAGGTATTTATCGATTTGTTTGTTTGTTTGTTTGTTAGATTGTCCAGCCCTTGTTGCTGGACACGGGCTCTTGCGTTGGCAGCCCGTCAGTGGGGGTTAGATGATTTGTAGGGTTTTTTATTTATTTAATAATACACAGGATGGGGGTATTTTATTTGGATAGGTGTTATTTTGGCAGATGGCAGCCCAAGTGGTCTGTTTGTTCTCAGACAACAGCGTAGAGTTGACCTCTAGGCGGGGCCCTTGGCAATATGCCGGCTCCCATGGGCATACAGGCTGCTCTGCCCCTAGAGCTTGGCCTGTCATAGGGAGGTCCTGTGATGCAGGGGCCTTGTAAACCTTTCTTATATGTTAATCCCGTATGTGCTGTCGAGAGGCAAACCGTCTGGGCGCCACTGCCTATAGGCAATGTTAAGGGATTTGCTGTTGACGTCGCATCTCTTCTCATCAGTTGGGAGTCAGGCCCCTGGAGCCACGAGCGGAAAAGGTTGACAGAAATTCTGTCAGTCATAGGAAAAGTGGTATAGAAGTAAGTCCCATGGAAGTCAAAGGTCATGGGAAGGAGATGAAAGTAGTTGAGTAGTAGGCAGAAATGGGAGGGCGTAAACTATCCCTGGAGTGATGGTTGAGTAGGAGAGAAAGTGGTATAGCAGTGAGTCCCATGTGAGTTGGTCGTTGCATAACATATTCCTGATCAACATTACACCAAGGTCTTTAATTGCTCTCTTGTTTGTGACTGTCTCGTTATTAGGTCCCCTGTATGCATATACCACTCCTCTCTTTCCATAGTTTATTGATTCGAATTTACCTGAGTTAAATACCATCCTCTTTATCTCCGCCCATTCATATATTTTGTTTAGATCTCTTCATCACAAGCAATTTCTCTACTTATTCTTATGTCATCGGTGAAACTTCTCACTACAGAGTCTTTAACATTACAGTCTATATCTGAGATCATAATAACAAACAGCAGTGCAGCTAATACCGTACCCTGTGGCACGCCAGATATTACGTGATCTTCATCTGATTTCTCGTCATTTGCAACCACTATCTGTTTTCTGTTTTGAAGAAATTCTTTTACCTATTTTCCTATCTTTCCCACAATTTATGCTTTCTCATTTTTTTCTCTAATATATTATGGTCTACCTTGTCACAGGCTTTTGCAAAATCTAGATAGATCACATCTGTGTCTTTTTCATTTATCATATTTCTGTATATGTTTTCATAGTGTGCTATCAGTTGGGTTTGTGTAATTTTTCCGGGGACAAAACCGTGTTGACCTATATTAAATCAATTATTTCTAACCAAATGAAGCATTATTTTTTTTTTCATTACCCTTTCATACACTTTCAAAATATGTGATGTTAGACTAACAGGTCTATAATTGCTTGCCTCTAGTCTTGATCCACTTTTGAAAATAGGGGTTATATAAGCTGATTTATGTTTAACATATATCTCACTCATATCTACACTTTGTCTTAGCAGTATTGCAAGCGGATTCGCGATAGTGTGTGCATTTTTTTTAACAAAATCGCTGGAACTCCATCTGGTCCGGCCGCCAATCCAGTTTTAATTTCACTTATAGCCTGCACAATATCTGCTTCATTAATATCTATATCCGTTAGATATTCAAAATTTTCTTCTCTCATTTCTGTTTCATTATTCTCATTCACAATTCTTGGCGTGAACTCGCTCTTATATTTTTCTGCTAATATGTTGCATATTTCCTTTTTTTATTCGTTAATTGTCCTTCAATTCTAAGAGGGCCTATTTCTAATCTCCCTCTATTCATCTTTTTTGCATAGGAGTAAAGTACTGTACTTTGGGGTTATTTTTTTTTAAATCTATAAAAGCTTGTATTCCCAAGATTTTTCAACAAGTCTTAAAGTAAATATGAGATCCATGTTGTTTTCCTAACTAAGGATCAATGATAAGTCTTAGTCTTTTTCTTAAATTATCTCATAAAGTATTGCTGAATGACAAAAGCGTGTTATATACCATTATAATTATCACATCTGCTTAAGTCCCTTTTGCCTTTATAAAATGGTACAGAAATATACCTACCCCAGTCTTCTGTAATTCTACTTTCCAACCAGAATAAGAGAATTAGGTCATACAGTGTCTTCTTTGCTAGGTCCCCTCCTTCTTTGAACGATTCAATTGGCACAGCGTATTATTGTACCCTGATATTTTTTTTTTTCATTTTTCATCTACTCTAAGGAATTTTCAAACTCTTGATATATGGTCAAGTCCTCTTGTTTTTTTCTATCCACCTGAAAGATATACTCTTCTTCATTGTCTTCTTCAGAGACTATATTAAGTAGGTTGTCGAAATAATTGGTCCACTTTATGTTAAGCTCTCTGACATTGCCAGTCACATTTCCAAATTCCTCCCTTAATATTGCATTGTTTATTTTCATCTTTAGTCTATGATTTTGCTACTGAAAAATTTTCTTGTTTTTCTTTAGATCTTCCATAAAGTCGCCTAGTTCAGTCCAAACATCTATCTGTTATCTCCTCTTAATCTCTTCCGCTTGCTTTCTGGAAGCTACATATTCTTCTCCAGACTGTCGATCTCTACATTTCATCCATTTTTCTGTGCCTTCTATTTTTAATTCTGATTGCGCCTTTTACCTCTTTATTCCACTAGACTGTAGGTCTTTTCCTGGTACCTCCAACTTATCTGCATCCAAGTTCATCCTCTTCAATTTTCAAAGTATTTTCTTTTAATGTTTTCCAGTTTCTTTGTTCCAACTGTTGCAGTTTCTCAGTAAATTTATTTTGAAAGCTCATCTTGATATCTCGTTCATTTAGAGCGTCACTTTTTATAACTTTTTGTTTTTGTTCTCTTAGCTTTTTCAGAAAGAACGTTAATATTTTCTATGATTAACCTCTGATCTGAGTTTAGGGAAACTCCTAGTAACACATTCTGTACTACTCTCTTATCGGAAACCTTTTATGCGGACTTGGATTCTTGCAGACTTACTTTGCTGAGTGTTTTATATAGAACCTTGGATGAACCCTGAATGGGTCTTATCTATTGTTCGTATCAGCTGTAAAAAGAGAATACATGATCTGCTGCATCTATGTAACCAAGTAGCTTTACAGACTACTCAAATGTAATATTACAATGGTAACTATACTTAGCTCTTGTAATTTTCCATCCTTAGAGGAAGTGAGTTTTAACATTTATAATTGGTATAACTAAATTCGTAATCAACAACAAAAAAATATGAATAGTCTTCCTTCTGTTTTTAGTGGGGATGAGTTGCATGATAGTTTTTAGCACATTCCTGGTGACCAGAAGAAAGATACCGATTAGAGGTGATATTCCAGCACAAGCTATATTTTTCCATGGAGTGGCAGCATGCATAGCATATTTCGCACCACAAAAATAACCTTGGATTTAGAAAATACCAGTTTTGCCATACATAGAGCCGTGATGAATCAATGGAAAACTTCATAGCAAGGCAGAAAGATCTGGCAGGAGTACAGTCACAGCTTATCAGTGGTTGCGTTTCTCAGAAACTGATAGGAAACAGACTAGTAGAGCCAGCCTTCACACTAGATTAGCTACTGGAATACAGAAGGGTACTGAGATATGAGACACTGAGAAAGGTGGAGGCAAAGAATTGCAGGACACCAATGTTCTACATACCGTTTCAAAATTCTGCTCCACACAAGTACCACCACATTTGGAGAGGAGCTCAATAACTGTAAGGGTAAATGTCACTTTGCTTACACTTGCATCTGCCCATCAATGGGGAAAGTTTGTACATGGCGTGGAAAGGCAAATTACCGTGATATGAAGTATGGGTTAACACCTAAGAGCAACAAGATACAATATTGTTTATCAACAAAGACAGCATAAGAACAAAGCTCATGTTCAGAGCAGTAGGATAATGATTGTGATTATACATGCTTATAGCTACCAATATTGCTAATAAGACAGTATTCAGCTCGACACTGAGCACACTAACCTAAACTCTGGCAAATTCATAATCTATTGTGAACATTAGGACAGTCTGTGACTTCACCAATATATCTCCGATACATGAATTGTACACACACACACACACACACATCCTAAAATGTGATAACATACGGTAGCACAAAACTGAGGGTCAAAGGTCATAGAAATAGATATATATATATATATATATATATATATATATATATATATATATATATATATATATATATATATATATATATGTCACCGTTAAAGTCTATAATTCAGTTATTTCATGAAATACCTAGCGATTTCATGAAATAACGGGGAGTTTTAGTTAAAGTATATAAAAACATTTTTTTATATAAGTTAACTAGGTACTTCATGAAATAACTAGGGATCATATGGAATAACGAACGCTAATCAGGTAAACTATATAAAAATGACTTTATTATACCATTAATCTTTATTTTATTGAATTTTCGTCAATATAGAATATAATAAATCTTACTTATTGCAGCAAGGACAACGTTCGGGACATTTTGAGTTGTACAAGATCTTTTTATTGAAGCAGAGACACATTTTTGTTTGGCACTTCAGAGTGCAGTGGCAGCAAACGAAACCTTGTCCACGCCTAAGCACTTGTTACGTGGCCACACTTTGCAGAAAATTTGGCTAGGGTGGAATATCCTGAGGTGTAATAAATCTTTTGTGGCATAAGGCATATTGTGATCGCCCATACAACTGTTTTAAAACACACAGACCTTCGCTTCATTTGGTAGTTAAATTGTCACTCATCCAAGTGAAATGATATTTTCATAATAAAATAAATTTTTGAACATACTTACCCGCTGGTTATATAACAATAGCTTTATTCTTTTGTCTGGCAGAAATTCAAAACTCGCGGCAATCGCATAGATATGCCAGGTGCACACTAGCGCCACTACGGTAGCTAGGCCGAACTATTTCATCCAGCACCAGATTTTCTATGCCCATAGGTCTCTAGAGGGGAGGAGGGTGGGATTCTAAGTTATATAACCAGCGGGTAAGTATGTTCAAAAATTTATTTTATTATGAAAACATAATTTTTAAACATTTAAACTAACCCGCTGGTTATATAACAATAGATGATTGATACCCTTGGTGAAGGGTCAGAGACAGCAACATTGTTGGAATTTCCCTTAAGAGTTAAAAAATAAAACTAGCTAAGGGTTCGTACCTATTAAGGAAGATGACTTCAATGATTCTCTGCCTCATTATGATTGCTGTCCTTTGAGATCCAGCGGTCCACCCAGGGGGGTGAAGAACTCTAGGAGCTGTCAAACGGTGAATAACCTATATGCTGACAGGACCTCAACTAATACCCTTGTTCCGGGCGCTCTCAAGGAACAAAATGACCACCTGACTGAATGAAAGATTGCGGAAGACTGTCGACCAATCTCCACATACAACCATAAAATATATACAAGTTCCAAGAGAAGAAAAGAGTACTAGAGATTCGCTGTTACGAATGGACCCAAAGTGTAGCAGTCCTCATAAAGAGTCTGGACACGTTTTAAATAATGTGATGCAAATACAGATTTTCTTCTACAAAAAGTTGTATCCATTATGCTTTGCAGAGAACAATTTTGTTTAAAAGCTACAGAAGTTGCCACAGCTGTAACTTCATGAGTTTTAACTTTAAGCAGTTTAAGGTCTGCCTCACCACAGTGTGTGTGAGCTTCTCTAATCAAAAGTCTTATGAAATATGATAAGGCGTTTTTAGACATAGGTAAAGCAGGCTTCTTGACAGCACACCAAAGAGCTTCTGAATTGCCTCTCAAATCTTTATTCCTGTCTAGATAGAATTTCAGTGCTCCAACAGGACACAGAACCTTCTTCAGTTGTTCACCCACCAAATCAGAGAGGTTAGCAATTTCGAAAGATTTTGACCATGGGTGAGAAGGACGTTCGTTTTTGGCCAGAAATTCAAGCTGCAGGGAGCATATAGCTTTGCCGTTTCTGAAGCCAATGTTCTTGCTAAAAGCGTGAACTTTACTGACTCTCTTAGCTGTTGCTAAGCTTACTAAAAATAAAGTCTTTAAAGTCAGATCTTTAAAAGAAGCCGAGTGCAAAAGTTTGAATCTGTCACTCATCAGAAATTTCAAAACCACATCTAAATTCTAGGGTGGTGATTCCTGTTGACGCTTCTTAGAGGTTTCAAAGGATCTGAGAAGATCGTGAAGGTCCTTGTTATTAGAGAGGTCTAAATCCCTGTGCCTGAAGACAGTTGCCACCATACTCCTGTACCCCTTGATGGTTGAGGAGGAGAAAATGTGCTTTCTTCTAAGCTCTAAAAAGAAATCGGCAACTTGAGGTACAGAGGTACTGGATGAAGAAACTGAGTTAGCTCTACACCATCCTCTAAAAACCTCCACTTGGACTGATAAACCCTGATGGTAGAAGTCCTTCTTCTCCTAGCAATAGCCTTGGCTGCCTCCTTCAAAAATCCTATAGATCTTACGAGTTTTTCGATAGTCTGAAGGCAGTCAGACGTCTATGTGTGCCACTTCGAGGTCCAGAACTGGGGAGCAATAAGTCTCTAGTCTTTTCGTTTTTGAGGTCGCGAATAGATCTATGAGTAGGCGACCCCAAATCTGCCAAAGTTTCTTACATATATCTAGATGCAGTGTCCACTCTGTGGGGAGAACTTGATTCCTCCTGCTGAGTCCGTTTGCCCTCACAGTCTTCTCCACCTGTATGAATCTTGTCAACAGGGATATCTTTGCTGTGCCCAAACGAGAAGAGTTCTTGTTATATCGTAAAGTGGCATCGAGTGCGTTCCCCCTTGTTTCGCTATGTACGCCAATGCTGTGGTATTGTCTGCATTGACTTGTACTACTTTGTTTAGTACTAACTTTTCGAACCTTTTGAGAACCAACAGGACTGCCAACAGTTCCTTTTGATTGATGTGGAGACTTCGTCGTTGTTTTGTCCACAGACCGGAAATCTCTGACTTTCCCAGAGTTGCTCCCCACGTCGAGTCCGAGGCGTCGGAAAACAACACAAGGTCTGGGTTCATTTGCTCTAAAGAGAGACCTTCCTGGAACCTGTTTATGTTGTTCCACCACCGAAGGCACTCTTTTATTGGTTCCATAAGAGGAATGCTCTTCTTGTCGAGGCTGTCCTCTTTGTTCCAATGGTAATTGAGATGGAACTGAAGGGGTCGTAAATTTAGTTTCCCCAGACACACAAATTGCTCCAGTGAAGAGAGGGTTCCTAGGAGGCTCATCCACTCCCTCACTGAACAAAACTCCTTCTTTAGAAAGGCACAAAGATTTAGGAGAGCTAGCTGTATTCTTACAGGTAACGGAAAAACCTGAAAAGCCAGACTCTGAATCTCCATCCCAAATATAGAATCTTCTGGGATGGGATCAATTGAGACTTCTCTGAATTCACCAGAAGTCCTAGTTCTTCTGACAGACTCATTGTCAGACGCAAATCTTCCAGACAGCGATTGAGTGAGGGGGCTCTTAGTAGCCAATCGTTCAAGTACAAGGAGGCTCTGATGCCTCTTGAATGGAGCATGCTTGCCACATTCATCATGATCTTTGTGAAGACTAGAGGGGCGGTGGTGAGGCCGAAACAAAAGGCCCAAAACTGGAAAACCTCCTTCCTGTACACGAAACTTACGTAACATTTGCAACTCGGGTGAATCGGGACATGAAAATAAGCATGCTGGTGGTCTAATGAGACCATCCAGTCGCCCTTCCTTACTGCTGCAAGTACAGTACTCTGGGATTCCATAGAAAACTTTGTCTTATGTACGTAGCTGTTCAGGGCACTTATGTCCAGGACTGGTCTCCATCCTCCCGAGTTATTGGGAACCAGGAACAGTCTGTTGTAAAAGCCTGGTGATTTTAAGTCCCGTACCCTCTCTATTGCCTTCTTCTCTAGCAAGAGAGACATTTGAAGCTGCATGGCCTACCTCTTTGATTCTTCCTTGTATTTGGGAGAAAGATCCACAGGGTTTGTAATTAACAGAGGTTTCGAGATAAACGGGATCTTGTAACCCTTCATTAAAACTAGAACGGACCAAGGGTCCGCTCCCCTTCTCTCCCGGGCCTGCCAAAAGTTGCTTAGTCTGGCCCCCACTGCTGTCTGAAGGCGAAGGCAGTCAGACTCTGCTTCTGCCCGACCTAGAACTTCTCCTTCTGGCCCTTTAATGTCGGATCTGAAGCTACCTCTACCGACCGTCCTTCCATGAAAAAGCTGTGATGTTTGAAGGATGGGGGAATCCTCCTTGAGTCTACGGGCGGAGAATGATGTTGGAAGAACCTTCCTTGCTGTTTTAGAGACTAGGTCGTGAGTAGCTTTCTGAGTAAAGGCAGCAGGCACCTCCTTTACTAGTTCCTGAGGGAAAAGAGAAGGAGAAAGAAGTGCACAAAGCAATTCTCACCTCTGGAAAGGAGTAACTCCCTTGGAGAGAAAAAAGTACAAAGTTTCCCTTTTCTTAACAACTCCGGCTGTGAACAGGGCTGCTAATTCATTTGAGCCATCTCTAACAGCTTTATCCATGCAGGACATTACATGAATGAGGTTAGAAGTCTCAGGGTCCTTCAATGCAGAAACTTTCTTTCTCAAGGTACCCAGAGACCAATCAAGGAAGTTGAACACTTCAAACGCCTTATATATGCCTCTGAGAAGATGGTCAAACTCAGACAAAGACCATAAAATCTTTGTTCTTCTCATAGCTAAGCGACGAGAAGAGTGTACCAAACTCGAGAAGTCGCCCTGGGCAGAAGCAGGAACTCCCAAGCCTAGGACCCCTCCTGTCTCATACCATACGCTAGACATGGAGGCTAATCTGGCCGGGGGAATAGAGAAGCCTGTTTTGCCTAGAACTCTTTTAGATTGCATCCAATCCCCCATTAACTTTAATGATCTCTTTGAAGAGCGGGAGAGAACCATCCTAGTAAATATTGATGCTCTTACTGATATTCCCAAGGTAAATTCCGATGGAGGTGAACGTGGAGCTACAGGAGTAAAGTGATCAGGAAATAATTCTGTAAAAAACAATATAATCTTTTTGAGATCTACAGAGTGTTGTGGTGTTTCATTTTCTTCCTCTTCCAAGACAATATCCAAAGGCTCATCCAAAGAGGAATGATCATCCGGATCCTCTTCCGTAATAATTCCAGCCGCTGTAATAGCTTCTTGTTCCAAAAGGTGTCGCTCGCGAACGTAAGCGTCAGCAGCACGGTGCGCGCGATCAAGTCGTTCAGCATGCTTGTCTACCTGACGATCGCTAATATTGTGCTCGACGTTACGTCCGTGCGCATGTTGCACTGAATCTGACTGATATTGGGCATCACGGTATGTTTGACGTCCGACGTCACGCTCTTGTTGTTCTATGTCACGTTTAGCTAGGCGCACGACGTCACGTTCAGCCGCCTGGCACGTGACGCCGCGTTCAGCCGTCTGGCGCTTGTCGTCACGCCTGGAATGATGACGCTTGACGTCACGCTTGCTCGCTTGACGTTTGCTATCAAGAGAAACAGAAACTCTATGAGCACTAGCAGCCTTATCTCGCTGTTCAACATCGCGTATGATGGTAGGCCACCTGTGCGACAATGCGTCACGATCGGAATCATGACGAACCAATGCTTTGCTAATAGCCGGCTGATAAGACTGCTTAAACGTTGAGAGTTGCTGCTGTGACGGCGCCGAGTAAGGTTGTGAACTCAAAGGCAGGTTGGAAACGACTGAGTTATATTATTGTAGAACTCTCTCCTTATATACAAAATCTCAAGGCAACAGGACATAACAAGTTCACAAGACAGACAATATTACAGAGGAAAGACCAGACATGAATTTTCATGTTCGTTTTAGTGCGAGGGAAGAGCGAAGATACAAGCATGATATATACAAAAGGAATTATGTACAATTGTGTGAAACACGGTTGGTACATGGCTCCCCCCCCCCCCCAAAATGACATACTGTCCATGTTAAATAGGGCGCCCTGATCTAGAGAGGCGAACTGTAGGCGGGTCATCTGGCAGAAGATAAGCAGGTTTTAGACGATCAATGGAGACCCAGTCTTCTTTGCCCCGAATGTTTAGGAGGAATGCTTTCGGACTGCGTCGGATCACAAGGAAAGGGCCCGTGTAAGGGGGCGTTAGTGGTGGCTTGCTGGTGTCGTTGCGCAGGTAGACGTGCGTTGCAGAGTGCAAGTCCGTTGGTATGTGATGCTTCGCTGGGGGCTTGTAGGTCTGGCGGCACGGAGTAAATTTTCCCACGACGTGACGTATGTGCTGGAGATCGTCGGAGGAGGTTGTAGAAGGAAAAAATTCGGCAGGGACGACCAACGGGTCGCCATACACCATTTCAGCTGCTTTGAGGGTGCGATGAAAACGTTCAACCATTCCATTGGCAGCGGGGTTGTAGGCCGTTGTCTGATGTAGGGTGATGCCCAGGAGATTCACTAATGACGTCCACAATTGAGAGGTGAAAGTGGTTCCCCTGTCAGAAGTAATATGCTCAGGGATACCGAATCTTGAAATCCATCCAGAGAGTAAGGCAGATGTACATGAGGCGGACGATGCAGTTTCCATGGGAATGGCTTCAGGCCAACGAGTGGAGCGGTCGATGACGGTAAACAGGTAACGATGTCCTTGTGATGTGGGTAGGGGGCCTACAACGTCGACGTGAATGTGTGCGAAACGACGCTGAGGTTGAGGAAAGGTGCCCACTCCTGAATCCGTGTGTCGATGTACTTTGGAAGTTTGGCAAGAAGTACAGGCGCGGACCCAATCCTTAGCATCCTTAGAAACGCCGTGCCAAATGAACTTTGCCTTCAGCAGCTGTGCAGTAGAACGGCACGAGGGATGTGAAAGGCCGTGAATGAAATCAAACACCTGTCGGCGCATGGGAGCAGGAATCCAAGGTCGCGGTCTACCAGTACTGACGTCACAGAGGAGGGTGGTGTTGGAGTCTTCATGGGGAAAGTCTTCCCAACGGAGGGACGTGCAGGATGTCCTACAAGCTTGATACTCTGGATCCTGTCGTTGGGCTTCAGCCAGGGCGTTGTAATCCAATCCCAGTTGAACGGCAGCCAACGTGTTTCTTGACAGGGCATCGGCAACGGGATTCATTTTCCCAGGGACGTATTGGAGGGTGCAATTGTATTCAGCCACGGCGGAAAGATGTCAGCGTTGACGGGCGGACCAGACGTCAGACTGTCGAGTGAAGGCGTGCACCAGAGGCATGTGGTCTGTGCGAATGACGAAGGGCGTACCTTCTAAGAAATGGCGAAAGTGACGGACAGCCAAGTGCACCGCCAGCAATTCTCGATCGAAGGTAGAATAACCCGATTCCGCCTTGGACAGTTTTCTGCTGAAGAAGGCCAATGGGCGGGGCGAGCCTTTGACCACCTGCTTGAGTACTGCACCAATAGCGACGTTGCTGGCATCGGTGGAGAGAAGGAGAGGGGCGTGTGGGATAGGAAAAGTGAGAGCCGCAGCAGTTGATAGGGCCTTCTTTGCATTGCAGAAGGCTACTTCTTGAAGGGGACCCCACTTCAGGTCCTTCGGCTTGCCCTTAAGGGAGGCGTAGAGGGTAGCAAGAGTGGCGGCAATGGCTGGCAGAAAACGGTGATAATAGTTGATCATGACCAAGAATTCCTGCAGAGCTTTGACGGTCGAGGGCACGGGGAAGTTCTGAACGGCTGCTGCCTTCTCAGGGAGGGGGTGGACACCTTCAGGAGTGATGCGGTGCCCTAAGAACGATACTTCGTTGGCGCCAAAGGTACACTTGTCGTACCGGACTACAAGGCCGTTTTGTTGCAGGCGGTCGAGCACGATGCGCAGGTGACAGAGGTGTTCCTCTTTTGAGGAGGAGAACACAAGTATGTCGTCCACATAACATACACAGAAAGGGAGGTCCCCTAAGATGCCATCCATGAGACGTTGAAACGTGGCCCCAGCATTACGAAGGCCAAAACAGGAGTAATTGAAGGTGTATGTACCAAACGGAGTGGTGATGGCGGTCTTGGGATGTCTTCTGGGTTCATAGGCACCTGATAATACCCCTTCAGGAGGTCGAGCGTAGAGAAAACCTCCGCTTTGTGCAGGTAGGAGGTCACGTCGGCAATGTTTGGGAGGGGGTAGTGATCCGGTTCTGTTTGCATGTTCAGGCGCCTGTAATCCCCGCACGGACGGAGGGAGCCGTCTTTCTTCAGAACGATGTGTAAGGGCGACGACCATGGGGTGGAGGCCTTTTGGCAAAGGCCCATTTTCTCCATTTCGGCGAACATCTGTTTGTCGGCTGCCAATCGATCCGGTGCCAGACGTCTGAATTTTGCGAAGACTGGGGGTCCCGTCGTCTTGATATGGTGATAAATACCGTGCTTGGCAGGAACTGTGGGCGTTTGGCGAAGTTCTGGACGGAAAACTTCCGGGTACGACGTGAGGAGGTGGGCGTAGGCATCCGTGGGTGCGCTGATGTGGAGAGCGAGGTTAGAGGGGCCGGGTTGAAGAGTTGTCGACAAGTACGAGTCTGCGTTGACCAATCGTTGGTGGGCGACATCGACCAGAAGGTGGATATGAGAGAGGAAATCCGCACCGAGGATTGGCATTGTGACGTCAGCAACGAGAAACTTCCAATTGAATTTACCGTTTCCGAACGATAATGTGAGGTTCTATTAACCGTAGGTGGGTATCGCAGATCCGTTGGCAGCTACTAAGCGGACGTCGGCAGATGTAGACAGACTACGTCGTGCCTTGAAGAGTTTCCTTGGCAAAAGAGAACGACAAGCACCCGTGTCTACCAAAAATCGCACGCCCGTTCCTGCATCCTGTAAAAAGAAAAGATTAGAAACATGGGAGGCCACCGCCACAAGCGATGGCCTACTTACACGTTTTTTGGCCACTGACAATCCTTGGCACATTTCTTCGCGGTTGCCCCGAATCTGAAGTGGTAGTAGCAAAACTGCGGCGGATGGGAGGTAGTAAGTGGCTGTAGAAGTCGTTCGTTGGGGCGTGAGCAATTGGTGGGTGGTGGGCGGCCTTGTCGCCGCTTCGGCACGTCACGGGGTAGGCGTGTATGTCCTACGGCATTCATGTCAGCTTCGGTTGACGTTGAATAGGCATCCTCGTCGTCAGGGGTGGAGGCGTTGATGGAGGACTTGAAGTGGCTGTCCATAAGGGTGTCGGCTTTGGTCATCAAGTCCTTTATGGGTAAACTATCGACATCGGGTATGGCAGCGAGTACAGGTTCGGGTAAACGGCGTATACAAAGGGCACGAAGTAGGTTCACCTCACGAGGAGAGCCGTCTGCGGCAGGTTGAAGGCGAGTGATACTGGTCATTTCCCTGAGGGCAAGCGAAGCCCTTTGGTCCCCTAACGGTTGTTGCGAGAGCTGAAAAAGCTTTGCTATACGGGCGACTGGCGACGGCGAGTACTGCTCCAGAAGGTATGTTTTGAGGGCGTCATACGCTATTGAAGTGTCTCCTTGTTCACAAAGCCAGTCGGATATTTCTGGGAAGGTGTCCTCGGGTATCGCCGCGAGAACATAATCTGCTTTGGTGGTTGAGCGAGTCACGCCCCTGATACGAAAGTGGACTTCTGCACGTTGAAACCAAGCAAACGCCTCTGTGGTGGCGAACAGTGAAAGTTTCAATGGGGTGGCCGCAGCGCCAACTGCTGTAGTAGAGTCCGTCTCCGTCATAGTACCAACGATGGAGGGGCGAGGGAGGTGGGGGTGGAAGGCAGTGGGAGCGAGTCGACTTCCGGGGTCACCAATGTGACGGCGCCGAGTAAGGTTGTGAACTCAAAGGCAGGTTGGAAACGACTGAGTTATATTATTGTAGAACTCTCTCCTTATATACAAAATCTCAAGGCAACAAGACATAACAAGTTCACAAGACAGACAATATTACAGAGGAAAGACCAGACATGAATTTTCATGTTCGTTTTAGTGCGAGGGAAGAGCGAAGATACAAGCATAATATATACAAAAGGAATTATGTACAATTGTGTGAAACACGGTTGGTACACTGCTTCATGTCTAGCAGCATAGTCCAATTAGGATCAACCTTAGACGACACAGGTGTCGAAACTTCTATTGCGAACTCGCCTTCTTCATCGCTCGCATAACGCTCCACATTATCAGGAGGTGGAACCCAGTCTGATGGAAGCAGCCGTGGATGTACCGTAACACCAGATTCAGGAACAAGCTCTGACTCAGTCTGAAGCAAACCCTTGTCAATCTCCGACATCCTGTCAGGACGTTTTGGAGGAGAACATTGAACAGACGATTGAAAACGCTCTGGGGAATCCCAAGGGCTACAGCCAGGCGCTTGCGGTGATGGATCGCGTTGCTGCCCGCCTACATCCGCTTTTCTCTTAAGAGGTCTGGAAGCATGACGCCAGACCTTGCCATGCGTAGCTTCATCTGAAGATGAAGACAAAAAACTAACCTCACCTTTCACATGGTGAGGGTGAGCGATCTGTGACATTAAGACAACAGGAATGCTCTAGGGGACGTCTGCACGAGCGATGACGCCTCTCGTTCCCTTTTGCCGATCGACTTTACTTCTCCTATGGATTCAAGAGCTTGAAAGAGGTCTAAGGCCAGGTGAACGACAGGTTCGCGCAGACGCACCCTCCACATCACTGAACACATTAATAGGACTTTTAACATTAACACTTTTAAGTTGATTAACATCGGACATGAGCTGGTTTCTGTCCACTGCTAGCAATTCTACCCTTGAACCAAGCGCTTGGATCGCTGTCATCATATCTTTCATCGTAGGCTCAGATGAAACAGAATTAGGTTTTGGATCTACCATTACAGGGGAAGAATTAGGTTCAATGATATTAGAAATAGATAAATCTCTAGATCGAGAAGAACTACGCCTAACTCTATCCCTTTCTAATTTGCGAGAGTAGCTTTCAAAAGCTAACCACTCACTCTCGGATAATGCAAAACATTCTTGACATCGATCTTCAAAAACACAAATTTTACCCCTACATTTAGTACAAATTGTATGGGGATCAACAGAGGCTTTTGGAAGCTGAGTTTTACACCCTTTCACACACTTCCTATATGAAGGGGAGGGGTCTGCCACATTGAAAGGTAGACAGAGAGATCAAAATCAAGCAAGGGTAAAAAAATAATCCAAATAATCCAAATCCAATAGGTATTCAAGATAATCCAAAAGCGAGTCCAATAATTCGAAAGCCAATAACCAAAAAACAACTATACATCATCGGACAGAAGAATAAATCTATTGTTATATAACCAGCGGGTAAGTTTAAATGTTTAAAATAGCATTTTTTCCAATGTCTAGCCCGCTCTGTGCTTCCTTAGCTTTGGCTGCATCGGTGTTTACCGTGAACAAAATGTAATTCGGGCCTTACCAGTTTTAAGCTTTCAATAACAGAATTGGAAAACTCGCGTCCAATATCAGACCGTAACACACGTGGTGCCCCAAAAGTAATAAATTATAAGCAACTTCATCAGTCTTTTAGATGTTAAAGGTCGTAAGCTAATCGACTTTGTTAAATGGTCCTGGTGGACAAAAATAAATTTGTATTTACCATCAGGTTGGGACCACAGGTCAATCAAGTCTAACTGGCATCGGCTGCTATAATGCGTAAATGTAATTGGTTTAACAGTTATTCCTTTCTAAATACCATTCTTTTGACATATCTCACAACACTGCAAAACAAAAACAAAAAACCAAAAAAAATTTTGTTGTGTTACATTTTTATAACTTTTGTTTACCTCATGAAGCATACTATTCCGACTTCCATGTCCAATACTACAGTGTGTGCTATACAAAATATATCCTGATTTATCCTCAGTCACAGAATATCTAATGGCATCCTCATTGTGCACAAAGTAAAAAGTAACTTGTCAATTCCTCGGACTTCAAGCACATCGTTGGTAACAACCGGTAACTCGGTCAATTTTGCTAAGAACTTTGTACTAATACCTTCCATTTTTAAATGAAATAAATTGATATAATAAAAACACAATAATAACTGCACTGAATGCTAGAGATCAGGGAGATAAGAATACTATTTTTAGTTAACAATTTATATACTCTCCCTGATCAACGTCTAGGATCTCACGAAATAGCTAGTTAAACTATATAATTCTATTATATTATACACTTTACCTGACAATTTTGGCTATTGCATGAAATCACTGGTTATTTTATGCATTACCGAATTATAGACTTTAACGGTAACACACACACACACACACACACACACACACACACACATATATATATATATATATATATACATATATACATATATATATATATATATATATATATATATATATATATATATATATATATATATATATATATCTTCTCCTTCCTCACCATTATTCCTACATTAAGGGGTTTGTTGCCTGAAGCGCTCTCTCCAATGCCTTCAATCAAATGTATCCTCTTCCATCAAGCCTCTTCTCTCCATATCATCCTTTACTTATCTCGCCATCTGATTCTCTACCTCCCTCTTGATCTTCTCCCTCTTACAGGTTCCTCCCAAGCCCTCCTCACTCCCTCCCCACCATCCATGTTTGACACGTGTCCACACCATGTCAGTCGTGACACTCTTATCATCTCAGTAATCTTTACTACGCCTGCCATCTATTGTAAATAGATGGCAGTGATATTCCCTTAATGTACCTTAGCATTCTCATATTTGTTCTCTCAGGCATTGCTTCCTGTTCTCGTCTTAAAGCACAAGTTTCTGATCCACACATTAATACTGGTCTTATTACTGTGCTATAGATCTTGACTTTTACCTTGATTGGCATTTTTCAATCACACCACTCCTGCTACCTCCCTCTACTTTCCCCGTGCTGCTTTTATCCTATTCTCAACTTCAGTTTCACATTCTCCCTACTAGTTTATAGTAGATCTCAAGTAACTAAATTGTTCTACCTGCTTTATACCTGCTCTTTTACTTTCATGTAAAGCTATATTGTCCCTACCTTCCTTATTGCTAACCATGACTTCAGTCTTATCCACATTCACCCTCAAACCATCCCTTTCAAAGTGCTCTTGCCATTCTACTACCCTTCTCTGTAATTCTTCTTCGTTTTCAGCAGTAATTATCAAATCATCTGTATATAGCAACTCCCACAACTCTTCATTTTTTATCCCTTCACTTAACGCATCCAAGATCAACACAAATAAAAACGGGCTTAATGCTGACCCTTGATATAATCCAACACCAACTTCAAAGTTTCTGTTTCAACAACAGCTGTTATTACTTTTGTCCTTGTTCTTTTTTAATCATCTCTACCATTCTAACCAGTCTCTTCCTCAAGCACTAAAACATCACTTCTGTCATAAGCCTCTTAATTTACAAAAGCACAGAAGAGCTTCTGGTTTCCCTCTAGTCTCTTTTTCTGTAATTGCCTGATTATAAAGATGGCATGCACAGTCCCTCTCCCACTCATGAATCCATACTGCTGTTTCCCAATCTTTATAATCTCTCTAAATCTCTCATCTAATATCCTCTCTAACATTTTAAAACCATGCTTTGTTAATTAAATTCTGTTGTAGTTACTGCATTCCTTTATGTCACCTTTCTGCTTAAATATAGATACCATTAGATCACCTAGTCTTTAGGCATTATTTCCTCTTCCCATATTGCTCTCATCAAATCCAGCATCTCCTCTTCCACCCTCTGTAGCTAGTATCTTTACCATTTCAATGTGAAACTTTGATACTTTACCCTTCTTCATTCTACGCAATGTCCACTTCACTTCTGTACTCTGTATTTCCATCACTGGCTCTTCCACCCTTTGTGCTGCTCCTAGCTCCTCTTTCTCATTTTTCAATATTCAATAGTTGCTCATAATATTCTCTCCATCTCCCTTTAATGTCATCATCCCTAAACAATATATTTCCATCTCTATCCCTAATGACTACCAGTTGCCGCAAATCCTATCTTCGCCTTTTCCTCAAATTTGAAATCTTATAACTACCATTTCTCCTTTCATTTAACTGCTCTACTGCTCTTCCAATAGCTATACTCGCTTTTCCCTAGAAAATTTTTCCTCTTCTCTGTACCGTTCCTCTGCTCCCTGTGCCTGTCTTACTTTCCAGTCCTTATATGCCTTTGATTTTCTTTTTCCTGATTCTCTATACTCTCTGTTCCACACCCACTTTTCTCCTTTCGACAAACCATATCCGCTGGTTCTTCCCACTAATTCCTCCGATCCCCCTAAGCATATTTCTTTCGTACCCAAACAGACATTTTCCACTCTGTTACCCTGTTCAATCTCTTAAGTTCAACCTTTCTAGTCATCTCTCTCAAAACTCTCCAAATTACTCACACTTTTCTCATTTATGGTCCCAAACCTTAATTCCAGATCTCCTCTTTCTCTTCTTGGGTTTTCTACCTCTTATTTGAAAATCCATCACTACCAATCTATGTTGCTTAACTCAAGCTTCCCCCGAAAATCACTTTACAGTTCATCACATTTTTTTCTTGTCGTCTTCTCTAACCAATAAGCAATCTATTTGGCTTTACACTGCCCCAATTTCATAGGTTATCAGAAACTTATCCAACTTCTCCAACACACACACACACACATACACACACACACACACACACACATATATATATATATATATATATATATATATATATATATATATATATATACTGCATATATATATATATATATATATATATATATATGCATACATATACATATATATATATATATATATATATATATATATATTTATACACACACATATATATATATATATATATATATATATATATATATATATATATGCCCACACATAGACATATATATAAATAAATACATACATACATACACGTGTCAGCTTTCGTGATTTCTACACACACACACACACACACATATATATATATATATATATATATATATATATATATATATATATATATATTATCATAAACACACACACACACACACACATATATATATATGTATATATATATATATATATATATATATATATATATATATATTTATATATATATGTATAAGGTTATATATATATATATATATATATATATATATATATATATATATATATATATATATATATATATATATACTGCATATATCGGTTGAAATTAAGATGTCGGTGATTATAGGGTCATTTCATATATAGGCATGGTGTATTGACTTTTTTATTATATTTTGATAAACAAATAAGCATATCTAAAAACAAACAAAAAACTATAATACGACGTAATTCTAATTCAAACGTACCTTTGTATTATGAGAAATAAATAGGCAATCTTAACAAAGGATTTATATGCTACGCACAGTATTGTTTTCATAATTCTATTTCATTTCAAAGGAATAAAAATAATTAGTAAAAGAATTCTTACACTCTTTCCACCTTTACAGACAAGTATTTTGTCTTTTACCTTACGACGTTTGCGAGGCATTTTCTCTCATAAAAGTCGAAGATAACATTTTACGTTTTGGCATCGTAATAACCTTTATGATTTTATACAGTTTCTAGGACTAATCTTCCGCTTTTACAGCTTATTTTTGGTACAGGGAGAATAAAAACCGGAGGAAATCGGATTTACTAAGGACAGGCAGTCATATTTTCCCTTATGCCTCAGGAAGGCTTAGGGTGGCCTTTGAAGTTGCAATGTATCATTACAGATAACACGTTTAATCTTCCATGGTGCAGAAATATTTGATGTTCCACTAGTTCCTTCTAGTTGAAAGTAATATATATATATATATATATATATATATATATATATATATATATATATATATATATATATATATATATATATATATATATATATATATATATATACCGTATACTGCACCAGACTTTTAGTTCATGATTTCTTACGTGAATTATTGTAGTAACACTTAAATCATTGACAAAGGGATGGTGGTCAACGGGCCTAAACTAGCGGTGATGTACTGTAACCACACATTATGTCATGACTACTATGGGTTTCACAGACAGTGCAAGTGCGACTTTTTGCAATTATTCTGTAACGAACACTCGTATCAGTACGAGATTTTACTATAGTGTATTACACCCAGTAAGGAAATTTATAGGAGTATCATGAATCATTTATTGTAAATGATAAAGACTTTTGTACCTATACCAAAAGGCAAAACTCATTAGCCAAGCAAGAAAACGAACACCAGGTTGGAAGAGCTCCGCCTGCCTACAACCCCCTTCACCTCCAACCCCCATTTTCTTCCTCCCCTCTCCTTTCTTCCCTCACCTGCCCTACGTCTTTCCTTCTCTCTTTCTCTCTCTCTGAATGTTGCTTTGATTTAAACATATTTTTTTACGATTTTTTTTTCTATCAATATAATAATAATTGACACTGTTGTATAAATGTAACAGTTCAGTGGTTGTTACCCTCCAGTTAACTTATTAATATCTATTTATATACTGATTTGCTCTCTCCCTCTCTCTGCCTGTCAATTTCTACTAATGTGGGAGTTGTACAGAGGCTTAACCAATTTTTCCTTTTGCCCCATGCTTCTGAAATTTAAAGTGTTTGCTAAATAGCAATATATATATATATATATATATATATATATATATATATATATATATATACATATACATATATATATACATATACATATACATATATATATATATATATATATATATATATATATATATATATATATATTGTCTTTGAGTTTGAACAATATGTAATTGTACACAATTATATCATTGCATATTTCGGTATTGGGTATGAGCATAGATGATAGGTATCCATGGGAAATGAGAAACAAAATCTTTATTTCACCTAATGCCACATATATCCCCCCCACCCCCTAATTAAATTTGATTGAATATTGGTATCGACCGATGACGGGACTCGAATGTGGGTAGGGCATAACCTTCATATTTAATTTTTTTTTGTTTATTTTTTTTTTTTTTTTTTTTTTTTCTTTTTTAGTCTTCATCTTCAGTGTCACTGTCAAGATTAATAATGACAGGCTCAATACTGTCATGCATGTTATCTGTTGAACGATAACTATCCTCAAAAGCTCGTGATCGACGTACTGCCCCTGCCCATACATCGCGAGTGACAGAGATCCTTGCCACCTCTAATCTGGCATGTAGGTCGGCTCGGGTGAAACGTTGGAGTGAGGAGCGCACGTAACGTTTCATGTGTCCCCACACCTGCTCGATTGCATTGAGCTCGGGATGTGCGGGCGGCAGGCGGACGATTTCATGGCCCCATTCTCGAATGCTGTTATCTACATTGTACTTAGGCTCTGGCCTATTTTGACGGTATATGTATAGGAGTTCAGGTCTTGTAGCATGTTGCGGGAAGGATATATTTCTGTGCTGTAACCATTCAATGAGGTCAGATATCCTGGTAGCTGTGGTGGGACAACGACTATCTTCTGTCATTATACTGTGGTATGGGGCATTGTCCATCACTAATACCGAAGGCTCCTCCAGGA